>NC_086445.1:20562824-20623802 GCF_028390025.1 Pseudophryne corroboree | reverse complement strand
AACAGCCAGGATAGAACGAGAGGACAGAGTAAACAGCACCTGAGCGTATATACACCTAGGAGGGAGGGATAGAAGGGGGTGTGACGAGGTGTGTGTAAGGTACGCATATCAGCACCTGAGCGTATATACACCTAGGAGAGAGGGATAGAAGGGGGTGTGACTGGGTGTTCTCAGGTACACAGATCAGCACCTGAGCGTATATACACCTAGGAGAGAGGGATAGAAGAAGGGGTTGTGATGGGGTGTGTGTAAGGTACGCATATCAGCTCCTGAGCGTATATACACCTAGGAGGGAGGGATAGAAGGGGGTGTGACGGGGTGTTCTCAGGTACGCAGATCAGCACCTGAGCGTATATACACCTAGGAGGGAGGGATAGAAGGGGGTGTGACGAGGTGTGTGTCAGGTACGCAGATCAGCACCTGAGTGTATATACACCTAGGAGGGAGGGATAGAAGGGGGTGTGACGGGGTGTTCTCAGGTACGCAGATCAGCACCTGAGCGTATATACACCTAGGAGAGAGGGATAGAAGGGGGTGTGACGAGGTGTGTGTCAGGTACGCAGATCAGCACCTGAGTGTATATACACCTAGGAGGGAGGGATAGAAGGGGGTGTGACGAGGTGTGTGTCAGGTACGCAGATCAGCACCTGAGCGTATATACACCTAGTAGAGAGGGATAGAAGGGGGTGTGATGGGGTGTTCTCAGGTACGCAGATCAGCACCTGAGCGTATATACACCTAGTAGAGAGGGATAGAAGGGGGTGTGACGGGGTGTTCTCAGGTACACAGATCAGCACCTGAGCGTATATACACCTAGGAGAGAGGGATAGAAGGGGGTGTGACGGGGTGTTCTCAGGTACACAGATCATCACATGAGCGTATATACACCTAGGAGAGAGGGATAGAAGGGGGTGTGACGGAGTGTTCTCAGGTACGCAGATCAGCACCTGAGCGTATATACACCTAGGAGAGAGGGATAGAAGGGGGTGTGACGGGGTGTTCTCAGGTACATAGATCAGCACCTGAGCGTATATACACCTAGGAGAGAGGGATAGAAGGGGGTGTAATGGGGTGTTCTCAGGTACACAGATCAGCACCTGAGCGTATATATACACCTATAAATAAGAATTTACTTACCGATAATTCTATTTCTCATAGTCCGTAGTGGATGCTGGGACTTCCGTAAGGACCATGGGGAATAGCGGCTCCGCAGGAGACTGGGCACAAAAGTAAAAGCTTTAGACTAGCTGGTGTGCACTGGCTCCTCCCCCTATGACCCTCCTCCAAGCCTCAGTTAGGATACTGTGCCCGGACGAGCGTACATAATAAGGAAGGATTTTGAATCCCGGGTAAGACTCATACCAGCCACACCAATCACACTGTACAACCTGTGATCTGAACCCAGTTAACAGTATGATAAACGTAGGAGCCTCTGAAAAGATGGCTCACAACAATAAACAACCCGATTTTTTTGTAACAATAACTATATACAAGTATTGCAGACAATCCGCACTTGGGATGGGCGCCCAGCATCCACTACGGACTATGAGAAATAGAATTATCGGTAAGTAAATTCTTATTTTCTCTGACGTCCTAGTGGATGCTGGGACTTCCGTAAGGACCATGGGGATTATACCAAAGCTCCCAAACGGGCGGGAGAGTGCGGATGACTCTGCAGCACCGAATGAGAGAACTCCAGGTCCTCCTCAGCCAGGGTATCGAATTTGTAAAATTTTGCAAACGTGTTTGCCCCTGACCAAGTAGCTGCTCGGCAAAGTTGTAAAGCCGAGACCCCTCGGGCAGCCGCCCAAGATGAGCCCACTTTCCTTGTGGAATGGGCTTTAACAGATTTTGGCTGTGGCAGTCCTGCCACAGAATGTGCAAGCTGAATTGTACTACAAATCCAACGAGCAATCGTCTGCTTAGAAGCAGGAGCACCCAGCTTGTTGGGTGCATACAGGATAAACAGCGAGTCAGATTTTCTGACTCCAGCCGTCCTGGAAACATATATTTTCAGGGCCCTGACTACGTCCAACAACTTGGAGTCCTCCAAGTCCCTAGTAGCCGCAGGCACCACAATAGGTTGGTTCATGTGAAACGCTGAAACCACCTTAGGGAGAAATTGAGGACGAGTCCTCAATTCTGCCCTGTCTGAATGAAAAATTAGGTAAGGGCTTTTATATGACAAAGCCGCCAATTCTGAGACACGCCTGGCTGACGCCAGAGCTAACAGCATGACCACCTTCCATGTGAGATATTTTAATTCCACAGTGGTGAGTGGTTCAAACCAATGTGATTTTAGGAACCCTAAAACTACATTGAGATCCCAAGGTGCCACTGGTGGCACAAAAGGAGGCTGTATATGCAGTACCCCCTTGACAAACGTCTGAACTTCAGGCACTGAAGCCAGTTCTTTCTAGAAGAAGATCGACAGGGCCGAAATTTGAACCTTAATGGATCCTAATTTTAGGCCCATAGACAGTCCTGCTTGCAGGAAATGCAGGAAACGACCCAGTTGAAATTCCTCTGTGGGGGCCTTCTTGGCCTCACACCACGCAACATATTTTCGCCAAATGCGGTGATAATGTTTCGCGGTTACATCCTTCCTGGCTTTGATCAGGGTAGGGATGACTTCATCTGGAATGCCTTTTTCCATCAGGATCCGGCGTTCAACCGCCATGCCGTCAAACGCAGCCGCGGTAAGTCTTGGAACAGACAAGGTCCCTGCTGGAGCAGGTCCTTTCTTAGAGGTAGAGGCCACGGGTCCTCCGTGAGCATCTCTTGCAGTTCCGGGTACCAAGTTCTTCTTGGCCAATCCGGAGCCACGAGTATAGTCTTTACTCCTCTCCTTCTTATGATTCTCAGTACTTTTGGTATGAGAGGCAGAGGAGGGAACACATACACCGACTGGTACACCCACGGTGTTACCAGAGCGTCCACCGCTATTGCCTGAGGGTCCCTTGACCTGGCGCAATATCTGTCCAGTTTTTTGTTGAGACGGGACGCCATCATGTCCACCTTTGGTTTTTCCCAACGGTTTACAATCACTTGAAAGACTTCTGGGTGAAGTCCCCACTCCCCCGGGTGGAGGTCGTGTCTGCTGAGGAAGTCTGCTTCTCAGTTGTCCACTCCCGGAATGAACACTGCTGACAGTGCCACCACATGATTTTCTGCCCAGCGAAGAATCCTTGCAGCTTCTGCCATTGCCCTCCTGCTTCTTGTGCCGCCCTGTCTGTTGACGTGGGCGACTGCCGTGATGTTGTCCGATTGGATCAATACCGACTGACCCTGAAGCAGAGGCCTTGCTTGACTTAGGGCATTGTAAATGGCCCTTAGTTCCAGGATATTTATGTGAAGAGACGTTTCCATGCTTGACCACAAGCCCTGGAAAGTTCTTCCCTGTGTGACTGCTCCCCAGCCTCTCAGGCTGGCATCGGTGGTCACCAGCATCCAATCCTGAATGCCGAATCTGCGGCCCTCTAGAAGATGAGCACTCTGTAACCACCACAGGAGAGACACCCTTGTCCTTGGAGATAGGGTTATCCGCTGATGCATCTGAAGATGCGATCCGGACCATTTGTCCAGCAGATCCCACTGAAAAGTTCTTGCATGGAATCTTCCGAATGGAATCGCTTCGTAAGAAGCCACCATTTTTCCCAGGACCCTCGTGCATTGATGCACTGACACTTGGCCTGGTTTTAGGAGTTTCCTGACTAGCTCGGATAACTCCCTGGCCTTCTCCTCCGGGAGAAACACCTTTTTCTGGACTGTGTCCAGAATCATCCCCAGGAACAGTAGACGTGTTGTTGGAATCAGCTGTGATTTTGGGATATTTAGGATCCACCCGTGCTGACGTAGCACTACCTGAGATAGTGCTACTCCGACCTCTAACTGTTCCCTGGACCTTGCCCTTATCAGGAGATCGTCCAAGTAAGGGATAATTAAGACGCCTTTTCTTCGAAGAAGAATCATCATTTCGGCCATTACCTTGGTAAAGACCCGTGGTGCCGTGGACAATCCAAACGGCAGCGTCTGAAACTGATAATGACAGTTTTGTACCACAAACCTGAGGTACCCTTGGTGAGAAGGGTAGATTGGGACATGGAGATAAGCATCTTTGATGTCTAGAGATACCATATAGTCCCCTTCTTCCAGGTTCGCTATCACTGCTCTGAGTGACTCCATCTTGAATTTGAACCTTTTTATGTAAGTGTTCAAGGATTTTAGATTTAAAATTGGTCTCACCGAGCCGTCCGGCTTCGGTACCACAAACAGCGTGGAATAATACCCCTTTCCCTGTTGTAGGAGGGGTACCTTGATTATCACCTGCTGGGAATACAGCTTGTGAATAGCTTCCACTACCGCCTCCCTGTCGGAGGGAGACGTTGGTAGAGCAGACTTCAGGAACCGGCGAGGGGGAGACGTCTCGAATTCCAATTTGTACCCCTGTGATACTACCTGCAGGATCCAGGGGTCCACTTGCGAGTGAGCCCACTGCGCGCTGAAATTCTTGAGACGGCCCCCCACCGTGCCTGAGTCCGCTTGTGGAGCCCCAGCGTCATGCTGAAGACTTGGCAGAAGCGGGGGAGGGCTTCTGCTCCTGGGAAGAGGCTGCCTGGTGCAGTCTTTTTCCCCTTCCTCTGCCCCGGGGCAGAAATGAGTGGCCTTTTGCCCGCTTGCCCTTATGGGGACGAAAGGACTGAGTTTGAAAAGACGGTGTCTTTTTCTGCTGAGAGGTGACCTGGGGTAAAAAGGTGGATTTTCCAGCCGTTGCCGTGGCCACCAGGTCCGATAGACCGACCCCAAATAACTCCTCCCCTTTATACGGCAATACTTCCATATGTCGTTTGGAATCCGCATCACCTGACCACTGTCGCGTCCATAACGCTCTTCTGGCAGAAATGGACATCGCACTCACTCTAGATGCCAGGGTGCAAATATCCCTCTGTGCATCTCGCATATATAGTAATGCATCCTTTAAATGCTCTATAGTTAATAATATACTGTCCCTATCCAGGGTATCAATATTTTCAGTCAGGGAATCCGACCAAGCCACTCCAGCGCTGCACATCCAGGCTGAGGCAATTGCTGGTCGCAGTATAACACCAGTATGTGTGTATATACCTTTTAGGATATTATCCAGCCTTCTATCAGCTGGTTCCTTAAGGGCGGCCGTATCGGGAGACGGTAACGCCACTTGTTTTGATAAGCGTGTGAGCGCCTTATCTACCCTAGGAGGTGTTTCCCAACGTGCCCTAACCTCTGGCGGGAAAGGGTATAGTGCCAATAATTTATTAGAAATCGGCAGTTTTTTATCGGGGGAAAACCACGCTTTATCACACACCTCATTTAATTCATCTGATTCAGGAAAAACTACTGGTAGTTTTTTCACACCCCACATAATACCCTTTTTTGTGGTACTTGTAGTGTCAGAAATATTCAATGCCTCCTTCATTGCCGTGATCATGTAACGTGTGGCCCTACTGGACATTACGTTTGTCTCCTCACCGTCGACACTGGATTCAGTATCCGTGTCTGGGTCTGTGTCGACCATCTGAGGTAACGGGCGTTTTAGCGCCCCTGACGGTGTCTGAGACGCCTGAACAGGCACTAATTGATTTGCCGGCTGTCTCATGTCGTCAACAGTTTTTTGCAAAGTGCTGACATTGTCACGTAATTCTTTAAATACGACAATCCAGTCAGGTGTCGACTCCCTAGGGGGTGACATCACTAACACAGGCAATTGCTCTGCTTCCACATCATTTTCCTCCTCATACATGTCGACACAATCGTACCGACACCCAGCACACACACAGGGAATGCTCTGAAAGAGGACAGGACCCCACGAGCCCTTTGGGGAGACAGAGGGAGAGTTTGCCAGCACACACCAGAGCGCTATATATATACAGGGATAACCTTATGTAAGTGTTTCTCCCTTTATAGCTGCTGTTTTATATTAGCTGCCAATAGTGCCCCCCCTCTCTTGTTTTACCCTGATTCTTGTAGCAGGACTGCAGGGGAGAGTCAGGGAGCCGTCCTTCCAGCGGAGCTGTGAAAGAAAATGGCGCTTGTGTGCTAAGGAGAAAGGCTCCGCCCCCTTCACGGCGGCCTTTTCTCCCGCTTTTTTCAGGAAAACTGGCAGGGGTTAAATGCATCCATATAGCCCAGGAGCTATATGTGATGCATTTATTTAGCCATATAAGGTTTTTATAGTGTTTTATTGCGTCTCAGGGCGCTCCCCCCCAGCGCCCTGCACCCTCAGTGACCGGAGTGTGAAGTGTGCTGAGAGCAATGGCGCACAGCTGCAGTGCTGTGCGCTACCTTATCTGAAGACAGGAACGTCTTCTGCCGCCGATTTCTCCGGACCTCTTCTGCCTTCTGGCTCTGTAAGGGGGCCGGCGGCGCGGCTCTGGGACCCATCCAAGCTGGGCCTGTGATCGTCCCTCTGGAGCTAATGTCCAGTAGCCAAGAAGCCCAATCCACTCTGCACGCAGGTGAGTTCGCTTCTTCTCCCCTTAGTCCCACGATGCAGTGAGCCTGTTGCCAGCAGGACTCACTGAAAATAAAAAACCTATTTAAACTTTTACTTCTAAGCAGCTCAGGAGAGCCACCTAGCTTGCACCTTTCTCGTTCGGGCACAAAAATCTAACTGGGGCTTGGAGGAGGGTCATAGGGGGAGGAGCCAGTGCACACCAGCTAGTCTAAAGCTTTTACTTTTGTGCCCAGTCTCCTGCGGAGCCGCTATTCCCCATGGTCCTTACGGAAGTCCCAGCATCCACTAGGACGTCAGAGAAAGAGAGGGATAGAAGGGGGTGTGACGGAGTGTTCTCAGGTACGCAGATCAGCACCTGAGCATACTGTATATACACCTAGGAGGGGGTGACGGAGTGTTCTCAGGTACGCAGATCAGCTCCTGAGCGTATATTCACCTAGGAGAGAGGGATAGAAGGGGGTGTGATGGGGTGTTCTCAGGTACACAGATCAGCACCTGATTGTAAATACACCTAGGAGGGAGGGATATAAGGGGGTGTGATGGAGTGTTCTCAGGTACACAGATCAGCACCTGAGCGTATATACACCTAGGAGAGAGGGATAGAAGGGGGTGTGACGAGGTGTGTGTCAGGTACGCAGATCAGCACCTGAGCGTATATATACACCTAGGAGAGAGGGATATAAGGGTGTGTGATGGAGTGTTCTCAGGTACACAGATCAGCACCTGAGCGTATATACACCTAGGAGAGGGGGATAGAAGGGGGTGTGACGAGGTGTGTGTCAGGTACGCAGATCAGCACCTGAGCGTATATATACACCTAGGAGAGAGGGATAGAAGGGGTTGTGATGGGGTGTTCTCAGGTACACAGATCAGCACCTGAGCGTATATACACCTAGGAGAGAGGGATAGAAGGGGTTGTGATGGGGTGTTCTCAGGTACACAGATCAGCACCTGAGTGTATATACACCTAGGAGAGAGGGATATAAGGGGGTGTGACGAGGTGTGTGTCAGGTACGCAGATCAGCACCTGAGTGTATATACACCTAGGAGAGAGGGATATAAGGGGGTGTGACGGGGTGTTCTCAGGTACGCAGATCAGCACCTGAGCGTATAAACACCTAGGAGAGAGGGATATAAGGGGGTGTGACTGGGTGTTCTCAGGTACACAGATCAGCACCTGAGCGTATATACACCTAGGAGGGAGGGATATAAGGGGGTGTGATGGGGTGTTCTCAGGTACACAGATCAGCACCTGAGTGTATATACACCTAGGAGGGAGGGATAGAAAGGGGTGTGACAGGGTGTTCTCAGGTACACAGATCAGCACCTGAGCGTATATATACACCTAGGAGAGAGGGATAGAAGGGGGTGTGACGAGGTGTGTGTCAGGTACGCATATCAGCACCTGAGTGTATATACACCTAGGAGGGAGGGATAGAAGGGGGTGTGACGAGGTGTGTGTCAGGTACGCATATCAGCACCTGAGCGTATATACACCTAGGAGAGAGGGATAGAAGGGGGTGTGACGAGGTGTGTGTCAGGTACGCAGATCAGCACCTGAGCGTATAAACACCTAGGAGAGAGGGATAGAAGGGGGTGTGACGGGGTGTTCTCAGGTACACAGATCAGCACCTGAGTGTATATACACCTAGGAGGGAGGGATAGAAAGGGGTGTGACAGGGTGTGTGTAAGGTACGCATATCAGCACCTGAGCGTATATACACCTAGGAGAGAGGGATATAAGGGGGTGTGACGGGGAGTTCTCAGGTACGCAGATCAGCACCTGAGCGTATATACACCTAGGAGAGAGGGATAGAAGGGGGTGTGACGGAGTGTTCTCAGGTACGCAGATCAGCAGATCAGCACCTGAGCGTATATATACACCTATAAGAGAGGTATAGAAGGGGGTGTGACGGAGTGTTCTCAGGTACGCAGATCAGCACCTGAGCATACTGTATATACACCTAGGAGGGGGGGGGGAGTGACGGAGTGTTCTCAGGTACGCAGATCAGCTCCTGAGCGTATATACACCTAGGAGAGAGGGATAGAAGGGGGTGTGATGGGGAGTTCTCAGGTATGCAGATCAGCACCTATGCGTATATACACCTAGGAGAGAGGGATAGAAGGGGGTGTGATGGGGAGTTCTCAGGTACACAGATCAGCACCTGAGCGTATATACACCTAGGAGAGAGGGATAGAAGGGGGTGTGACGGGGTGTTCTCAGGTACACAGATCAGCACCTGAGCGTATATACACCTAGGAGAGAGGGATAGAAGGGGGTGTGACGGGTGTTCTCAGGTCCCCAGATCAGCACCTGAGCGTATATACACCTAGGAGGGAGGGATATAAGGGGGTGTGACGGGGTGTTCTCAGGTACACAGATCAGCACCTGAGCGTATATACACCTAGGAGAGAGGGATAGAAGGGGGTGTGATGGGGTGTTCTCAGGTACGCAGATCAGCACCTGAGCGTATATACACCTAGGAGAGAGGGATAGAAGGGGGTGTGATGGGGTGTTCTCAGGTACGCAGATCAGCACCTGAGCGTATATACACCTAGGAGAGAGGGATAGAAGGGGGTGTGATGGGGTGTTCTCAGGTATGCAGATCAGCACCTGAGCATATATACACCTAGGAGAGAGGGATATAAGGGGGTGTGACAGGGTGTACTCAGGTACGCAGATCAGCACCTGAGCGTATATACACCTAGGAGAGAGGGATAGAAGGGGGTGTGACGGGGTGTTCTCAGGTACACAGATCAGCACCTGAGCGTATATACACCTAGGAGAGAGGGATAGAAGGGGGTGTGACAGGGTGTACTCAGGTACGCAGATCAGCACCTGAGCGTATATACACCTAGGAGAGAGGGATATAAGGGGGTGTGACGGGGTGTTCTCAGGTACGCAGATCAGCACCTGAGCGTATATACACCTAGGAGAGAGGGATAGAAGGGGGTGTGATGGGGTGTTCTCAGGTACACAGATCAGCACCTGAGTGTATATACACCTAGGAGAGAGGGATATAAGGGGGTGTGACGGGGTGTTCTCAGGTACGCATATCAGCACCTGAGCGTATATACACCTAGGAGAGAGGGATATAAGGGGGTGTGACGCGGTGTTCTCAGGTACGCAGATCAGCACCTGAGCGTATATACACCTAGGAGAGAGGGATATAAGGGGGTGTGACGGGGTGTTCTCAGGTACGCAGATCAGCACCTGAGCGTATATACACCTAGGAGAGAGGGATATAAGGGGGTGTGACGGGGTGTTCTCAGGTACGCAGATCAGCACCTGAGCGTATATACACCTAGGAGAGAGGGATAGAAGGGGGTGTAATGGGGTGTTCTCAGGTACACAGATCAGCACCTGAGTGTATATACACCTAGGAGGGAGGGATAGAAGGGGGTGTGACGAGGTGTGTGTCAGGTACGCATATCAGCACCTGAGCGTATATACACCTAGGAGGGAGGGATAGAAGGGGGTGTGACGAGGTGTATGTCAGGTACATAGATCAGCACCTGAGCGTATATACACCTAGGAGAGAGGGATATAAGGGGGTGTGACGAGGTGTGTGTCAGGTACGCAGATCAGCACCTGAGCGTATAAACACCTAGGAGAGAGGGATAGAAGGGGGTGCGACGGGGTGTTCTCAGGTACACAGATCAGCACCTGAGTGTATATACACCTAGGAGGGAGGGATAGAAAGGGGTGTGACAGGGTGTGTGTAAGGTACGCATATCAGCACCTGAGCGTATATACACCTAGGAGAGAGGGATATAAGGGGGTGTGACGGGGAGTTCTCAGGTACGCAGATCAGCACCTGAGCGTATATATACACCTATAAGAGAGGGATAGAAGGGGGTGTGACGGAGTGTTCTCAGGTACGCAGATCAGCACCTGAGCATACTGTATATACACCTAGGAGGGGGGGGGGGGGAGTGACGGAGTGTTCTCAGGTACGCAGATCAGCTCCTGAGCGTATATACACCTAGGAGAGAGGGATAGAAGGGGGTGTGATGGGGAGTTCTCAGGTATGCAGATCAGCACCTGAGCGTATATACACCTAGGAGAGAGGGATAGAAGGGGGTGTGATGGGGAGTTCTCAGGTACGCAGATCAGCACCTGAGCGTATATACACCTAGGAGAGAGGGATAGAAGGGGGTGTGATGAGGTGTTCTCAGGTACACAGATCAGCTCCTGAGCGTATATACACCTAGGAGAGAGGGATAGAAGGGGGTGTGATGGGGAGTTCTCAGGTACACAGATCAGCACCTGAGTGTATATACACCTAGGAGAGAGGGACAGAAGGGGGTGTGATGGGGTGTTCTCTGGTCCCCAGATCAGCACCCGAGTGTATATACACCTAGGAGGGAGGGATAGAAGGGGGTGTGACGGGGTGTTCTCAGGTACACAGATCAGCACCTGAGCGTATATACACCTAGGAGAAAGGTATAGAAGGGGGTGTGACGAGGTGTGTGTCAGGTACACAGATCAGCACCTGAGCGTATATACACCTAGGAGAGAGGGACAGAAGGGCGTGTTATGGGGTGTTCTCAGGTACACAGATCAGCACCTGAGCGTATAAACACCTAGGAGAGAGGGATAGAAGGGGGTGTGACGGGGTGTTCTCAGGTACACAGATCAGCACCTGAGCATATATACACCTAGGAGAGAGGGATAGAAGGGGGTGTAATGGGGTGTGTGTAAGGTACGCATATCAGCACCTGAGCGTATATACACCTAGGAAAGAGGGATATAAGGGGGTGTGATTGGATGTTCTCAGGTACACAGATCAGCACCTGAGCGTATATACACCTAGGAGAGAGGGATAGAAGGGGGTGTGACGGGGTGTTCTAAGGTACACAGATCAGCACCTGAGCGTATATACACCTAGGAGAGAGGGATAGAAGGGGGTGTGACGGGGTGTGTGTCAGGTACGCAGATCAGCACCTGAGCATATATACACCTAGGAGAAAGGTATAGAAGGGGGTGTGACAGGGTGTGTGTCAGGTACGCAGTTCAGCACCTGAGCGTATATACACCTAGGAGAGAGGGATAGAAGGGGGTGTGACGAGGTGTGTGTCAGGTACACAGATAAGCACCTGAGCGTATATACACCTAGGAGAGAGGGATAGAAGGGGGTGTGACGAGGTGTTCTCAGGTACACAGATCAGCACCTGAGTGTATATACACCTAGGAGAGAGGGATAGAAGGGGGTGTGATGGGGAGTTCTCAGGTACACAGATCAGCACCTGAGCGTATATACACCTAGGAGAGAGGGATAGAAGGGGGTGTGATGGGGTGTTCTCAGGTATGCAGATCAGCACCTGAGCGTATATACACCTAGGAGAGAGGGATAGAAGGGGGTGTGATGGGGTGTTCTCAGGTATGCAGATCAGCACCTGAGCGTATATACACCTAGGAGAGAGGGATAGAAGGGGGTGTGACGAGGTGTGTGTCAGGTACGCAGATTGGCACCTGAGCGTATATACACCTAGGAGGGAGGGATATAAGGGGGTGTGATGGGGTGTTCTCAGGTATGCAGATCAGCACCTGAGCGTATATATACACCTAGGAGGGAGGGATAGAAGGGGGTGTGACGAGGTGTTCTCAGGTACACAGATCAGCACCTGAGCGTATATACACCTAGGAGAGAGGGATAGAAGGGGGTGTGACGAGGTGTGTGTCAGGTACGCAGATCAGCACCTGAGTGTATATACACCTAGGAGGGAGGGATATAAGGGGGTGTGACGGGGTGTTCTCAGGTACACAGATCAGCACCTGAGTGTATATACACCTAGGAGGGAGGGATAGAAGGGGGTGTGACGAGGTGTTCTCAGGTACACAGATCAGCACCTGAGTGTATATACACCTAGGAGAGAGCGATAGAAGGGGGTGTGATGGGGTGTTCTCAGGTACACAGATCAGCACCTGAGTGTATATACACCTAGGAGAGAGGGATAGAAGGGGGTGTGATGGGGTGTTCTCAGGTACACAGATCAGCACCTGAGTGTATATACACCTAGGAGGGAGGGATAGAAGGGGGTGTGACGAGGTGTTCTCAGGTACACAGATCAGCACCTGAGTGTATATACACCTAGGAGAGAGGGATAGAAGGGGGTGTGATGGGGTGTTCTCAGGTACGCAGATCAGCACCTGAGCGTATATATACACCTAGGAGAGAGGGATAGAAGGGGGTGTGATGGGGTGTTCTCAGGTACGCAGATCAGCACCTGAGTGTATATACACCTAGGAGAGAGGGATAGAAGGGGGTGTGACGAGGTGTGTGTCAGGTACGCAGATCAGCACCTGAGCGTATATATACACCTAGGAGAGAGGGATAGAAGGGGGTGTGACGAGGTGTGTGTCAGGTACGCAGATCAGCACCTGAGTGTATATACACCTAGGAGAGAGGGATAGAAGGGGGTGTGACGAGGTGTGTGTCAGGTACGCAGATCAGCACCTGAGCGTATATATACACCTAGGAGAGAGGGATAGAAGTGGGTGTGACGAGGTGTGTGTCAGGTACGCAGATTGGCACCTGAGTGTATATACACCTAGGAGAGAGGGATATAAGGGGGTGTGATAAGGTGTTCTCTGGTACGCAGATCAGCACCTGAGCGTATATATACACCTAGGAGGGAGGGATAGAAGGGGGTGTGATGGGGTGTTCTCAGGTACGCAGATTGGCACCTGAGTGTATATACACCTAGGAGAGAGGGATATAAGGGGGTGTGAAGGGGTGTTCTCTGGTACGCAGATCAGCACCTGAGCATATACAGTATACACTTATGTGAGAGGGATAGAAGGGGGTGTGCTGGGGATTGGATGTGATTGGTTGTCTTGGGCAACTACTCCACTGGCTCACTTCTCCACTCTTTTCACTGCTTCATGAATAGACCCCTATACGCCGCCAGCACCAAGACAGCAATTGTCAGGGACATACTGTTGCGATGTTCAGCTGCGCTAGTCCATGAGAGTAGCGGTAGGTCCTCAATAGGGTGAAACAGAAAACGTGCGTATTTGTTAGCTCAAAGGTGCCGGTGTTCGAGGCGTTTCGCTGGGACTTAGCCGCCATCTTAAAATCGCCCCTTCATGTGCAGTTCAGGTTGGAGTGATACATTTAGCTGCATGTTCTGCCGCTCTCACCTGTTACATGTAACCACTGCATGCAGTGTTCTGCGAATACTCCCTCCCCGATGCCTCTGAAGAACCTCTTCAGGGCGTCAGAAACGTTGTCCACGTGTTCATCTTCCTTCAGAACCACGCTACGCGCGTCCTTCTTCAACGCTTCCAGTAGGCTTGTGATCTTAGAGTTCTGCCCGTTCTTCCTGTAGATCCCTTCAGATCCCACCCCTGCAAGACAGATCATGTCCGCTATGTTATCGGGGCTGCGCCCTGCTGGATGAGTGGACGGGGATTTATGGCCCGCGGGCCTTTGCTTGTAATACTGAGATGTCCTTTACATATGATTGGATGACTCACATCACCTGATACAACAGCCTGTTAATTGCTGTACTAATCTCTCTGCTACAATCGTCATTTGGACAGACATGTAACAACTACTGCTACTACATAACTAATCAGAGAATATTGGGATTATTCCCCCTAAAGCGGGGATATCCAACATACGGACCTCCAGCTGCTGTGGAACTACACATTTCAGCATGCCTTGCCAGTTTTGCCCACAGGACATGCTGAAACTGTGGTAAGGCATGATGGGATGTGTAGTACCACAGCAGCTGGAGGGCCGTATGTTGGATACCCTTGCCCTAAGTACTGGACAGGCCACAGATTTCTGGGTGCATACTCTGGTATGTCCGGCCCTGTGTGTACTCTTACAGAACCATTACTACACGAGCTGCACTAACGACTGACAGCTACTGGTATGTCCGGCTGTGTGTACTCTTACAGAACCATTACTACACGAGCTGCACTAACGACTGACAGCTACTGGTATGTCCGGATGTGTGTGTACTCTTACAGAACTATTACTACACGAGCTGCACTAACGACTGACAGCTACTGGTATGTCCGGATGTGTGTGTACTCTTACAGAACCATTACTACACGAGCTGCACTAACGACTGACAGCTACTGGTATGTCCGGATGTGTGTGTACTCTTACAGAACTATTACTACACGAGCTGCACTAACGACTGACAGCTACTGGTATGTCCGGATGTGTGTACTCTTACAGAACCATTACTACACGAGCTGCACTAACGACTGACAGCTACTGGTATGTCCGGATGTGTGTGTACTCTTACAGAACTATTACTACACGAGCTGCACTAACGACTGACAGCTACTGGTATGTCCGGATGTGTGTGTACTCTTACAGAACCATTACTACACGAGCTGCACTAACGACTGACAGCTACTGGTATGTCCGGATGTGTGTGTACTCTTACAGAACCATTACTACACGAGCTGCACTAACGAGATGCACTAACGACTGACTGTTACTGGTATGTCCGGCTGTGTGTGTACTCTTACAGAACCATTACTACACGAGCTGCACTAACGACTGACAGCTACTGGTATGTCCGGCTGTGTGTGTACTCTTACAGAACCATTACTACACGAGCTGCACTAACGACTGACAGCTACTGGTATGTCCGGCTGTGTGTGTACTCTTACAGAACCATTACTACACGAGCTGCACTAACGAGATGCACTAACGACTGACTGTTACTGGTATGGCGAGGATGCGGAATAATGTCTGTGAATTTTTATTTTAATAAATGTTAATAACTATTTTAATATAATTAAGTTCATACTTTTCAGAATGTTGTCATCACGACGGGGTCTTCACGCAGCGATACTATTACCATTGTGGATTTGTGTAATTAGATGTAAGGCTTGCAGTACCCTAGACGCAGGAATTAGACACTTTAATTACATTAACTCTGTTTTTATCTATGTTTAATGCCTTCATTACGCGGTGCCTCGGAACTCTCTAGCGCGCGGCTCAGATGTAGGGGAGGTCTGAGGCAGCGCATAAGGGGAGCCTCCTGCCTCTGTAAGGGAGCGTGTGAGGTCCTTTAGTTCCCCTCCCTCCCTGGGGTTAGAGTACAGACCTGATATTGGGGTAGATGCAATTACAATAGTATCAGTTATACGATATGTAGCAGAAGAGTTGTGCTCAGAGAATTCCCTATCTTACAGATATTTCATTCTTTTATAGGCAAATTGTAATGAAAACAACGAGGAACAGTCACTCGTACAAATGTAACCACAATTTTGAAACAAAAATGATATTACTGCAGGAACCATTACACTCGGGTAAAATTACCAATAATAAAGTAGATGAAATAGTTGTTAGCAGTCGGTTGCTGTTAGGATTTACACCCACCGCAAATATAGGAGGCCACCTCTGGGTTCACTTCCAGGGGCCTAATTCAAACAACAGCAACCAGGTCTTAATTAAGCCCCAGGTCCTTATCAGAAGACATTTTGTGTGAAGTTACTGAAGGGCGTGTTAGACACTGATCTGAGCACTATTCAGCGGTTTGGAGATCAACTGTAAAACTATTGTCACTGTGCAGCATTTAAAAATGGAAAACCTCCCATAAGAGCTCTCCGTGGCTGTCTTACTCTGGGAAGACCACCTCCCCGGTGGAGTATAAAGGGTAATACATACAGAAGGTGGATGTGTCCTGCACGGTCATTCCATGCTCCATACTTAATATTTACCAAATCGTGAAATGTGATCAATGCACTTCTCCACAATGCAGGGGACGTCCAACACCGTCAGCTGCTGCTCCGAGAGGGTGTCACCAGAGGTACTGCTCGCCTTCTGAATGGCGCCAACCCAGCCCGAGAAATCCAGCTTCCTCTCTACCAGGATGTAAGTTATCCTACAGGCGAAACATGGAAGGTCACAGCAGAGAAGAACCTGCGCATCCATCCTGACTGCCCGCTCTGTGTAGCTACTCAGTTTCTTTCCATTTTATTTTATATTATAAATTTGATCTATTCAGTTTTAACAGTAGCCATATGTTTGTCCCGTGCTATCCTAAGTTATTATTATACTGTGCAAGTTTCCACCTCAATTCCATCCAACTACTAATATCTCTTCCTGCTCCACCGAATATTATATATCATCTCTCTGACGGTAATCTTTCTGATCTTCATATCAGCTCCCTGACCATCATATACTCTCTCTGACCTTTCTCTCAGCTCCCTGACCATCATATCCTCTCTCTGACCTTCATATCAGCTCCCTGACCATCATATACTCTTCGCTGACCATCATATCAGCTCCCTAACCATCACATCAGCTCCCTGACCATCATATCCTCTCTCTGGCTTTCATATCAGCTCCCTGATCATCATATACTCTCTCTGACCATCATATCCAGTCTTTGACCATCAAATCATCTCTCTGACCTGTCAGATCTGAGCTAGTTTGTGTTCCCAGACTGGAATATAGGTTTGTAGTATGAGGAGAAGCTGTGTGCAAGAAGCTAGTGGACAGGAACACTGGTGGTACTGTGAAAACTCTATGGGATACTGGAGGAACAGGATTCTGTGGACGAGATCTGTGGAATTGGAACAACTTAGCAGGGGGTGGAACCTGGACTGAAACTTGAGGTAACTGGGTTGTCCGTGCCCAAGGGTATTGGGGGGAGGGGAAGGGGCGGGGAACCTGTGCTCTGGACTTGCACTTTATGAATGTTAGGGAACTACCTGATGAGGTCACATGGTTGTGCTAGGTGGGTCCAATTTTTATATTTATACTCCATGTCAAATTGTAGAATTGTATTATTATAATTGTTCTGATTACCAATGTTCTTATTGTTTAGAGCGTGCATCTGCATTTTCTCTTTGTTTCTGTGAAACAACTGAGCCTGGCAAGGCCGGCGAAGCTCAATGTAGAAACTGGTTAGGACAGGTAAAGCTTGACTGGAGATGGGCTGAGAGTTTGTGGCACTGGAGACCGGACTGTGGACATCAGAACTAGGTTTTGGGCAAGATCTGGAAGTACTGAACACCAGACTGGGACTGGTGGCTTTGAAATCAGGAAAGCTGAACACCAGACTGGTACCATTGGCACTGGAGATGGGGAAACTGGACATTGGGATGGAACCGGTGATACCGGACACTCGGCTGAAACCAGTGGTTCTTGGATTGAAGACCAGGTTGATACCGGTGGTGCTGGACCCTGGGCTGGTACCCAAAACCACTGCAGAAGACGCAGTGATAAAACAATGAGGATGCACAGAGAGCCAGTTCATGCTGCAGGCTGTGAGAGATATTGCCAGTGCTTCAGGAAGTCCCTTTATAGGGACTGCTGGCTGTGGATTGGCCAAGGATGTCTGGGAAACAGGAACTAAGCTTGCATTGGTAGTGCAGTAGTCAGCTGACCTGGGTAAAGATGGCTGCACCCATAATCCGAGGCTGGCTGGAACTACAGTGGAGAAGAAGCCAGAGCCACCTGCTTTACCATCATGCAGGTCTCTGGGGCGCACTGTGACACAACCTCCTTGTCCTCTCTCTGACCTTCATATAATCCTCTCTTTGGGGGTCATTCCGAGTTGTTCGCTCGCAAGCTGCTTTTAGCAGCTTTGCACACGCTAAGCCGCCGCCTACTGGGAGTGAATCTTAGCTTATCAAAATTGCGAACGAAAGATTCGCAATAATGCGAAAAGACTTCTCTGTGCAGTTTCTGAGTAGCTCGAGACTTACTCTGCCAGTGCGATCAGTTCAGTGCTTGTCGTTCCTGGTTTGACGTCACAAACACACCCAGCGTTCGCCCAGACACTCCTCCGTTTCTCCATCCACTCCCGCGTTTTTCCCAGAAACGGTAGCGTTTTTTCACACACACCCATAAAACGGCCAGTTTCCGCCCAGAAACACCCACTTCCTGTCAATCACATTACGATCACCAGAACGAAGAAAAAACCTCGTAATGCCGTGAGTAAAATACCTAACTGCATAGCAAATTTACTTGGCGCAGTCGCACTGCGGACATTGCGCATGCGCATTAGCGACTAATCGCTCCGTTGCGAGAAAAAATTAACGAGCGAACAACTCGGAATGACCCCCTTTGACCTTACAATCTACAGTATATTCCTCAGCACATGAACACACATTAGCGTTTATTGTTCAGAAGCCAATTACCCTACCAGTATGTTTTTGGAATGCGGAGGAAACCAAAGCTCACAGAGGAAGCCCAAATAAAGAGAACATGCAAACTGCACACAAATAGGGCCTTGGTTAGAAATTTAAATCATAACCTCAGGGATGTGAACCAGTAATGCTAACTACTATGCCAGGCACAGTCCTTAGTTCTTTAGTAGTCTAGAACATAGGTTCTCAAACATGGTCCTCAAGACCCCAAACAGTTCATGTTTTCCGGGTCTCCTCGCAAAAACGAGATTTATGATAAGAACTTACCGTTGTTAAATCTCTTTCTGTGAGGTACACTGGGCTCCACAAGGACTAACATTGGGGTGTAGAGTAGGATATTGATCTGAGGCACCAACAGGCTCAAAGCTTTGACCTTCTTCCCAAGGTGCATAGCGCCGCCTCCTATATCACCCCGCCTCCGTGCACAGGAGCTCAGTTTTGTTAACCAGCCCAATGCAGTAGCAGGTAAAAGAGACGACAATCGTTAGTAGCCACAAACACCACCACAGGAGAGAGTGTCAGCGGCTAATGCCATACCAACCCAAAGAAGCCAAGAGCGTGAGGGTGGGCACCTTGTGGAGCCCAGTGTGCCTCGCAGAAAGAGATTTAACAACGGTAAGTTCTTACCATAAATCTCATTTTCTGCTGCGGGGCACACTGGACTCCACAAGGATTAACATCGGGGATGTCCTAAAGCAGTTCCTTATGGGAGGGGACGCACTGTAGCGAGCACAAGAACCCGGCGTCCAAAGGAAGCATCCTGAGAGGCGGAAGTATCGAAGGCATAGAACCTTATGAAAGAAGACACCACCTTAGGTAAATACCCGGGACGTGTTCTAAGAACCGCCTGATCACGGTGAAAAATCAGATATGGTGACTTACAAGACAAGGCACCCAAATCCGACACCCATCTAGCAGAGGCAATAGCCAGCAGAAACAATACCTTAAGAGAAAGCCACTTAAGGTCTGCAGGTTCAAGAGGCTCAAACGGAGACCCTTGCAACGCCTCCAAAACCACTGACACGTCCCAAGGAGCCACCGGCGAAACCTAAGGAGGTTGAATCCGCAACACACCCTGAGTGAACGTATGCACATCAGGTTAGTTCACAATTTTTCTCTGAAACCAAACCGACAAAGCAGAAATGCGAACCTTGAGGGAGTCCAGACGAAGGTCCAAGTCCGGACCTTGTTGTAGAAAGGCCAAAAGTTTGGCCGTACTAAACTTGTAAGCGTCATGATTGTTAGATGCGCACCAAGCAAAGTAAGAATTCCAGACCCTATGATAAATCCGAGCAGAAGCCGGTTTCCGGGCCTTCAACATGGTTTGAATGACCGCCTCAGAAAATCCCTTGGCCCTTAAGACGGAAGCTTCAAGAGCCACGCCTTCAGAGCCAATCGGGCTAAATCCTGATATACACAGGTGTCCTGAACGAGGAGATCTGGGCGCTGCGGAAGTAGAAGGAGACGCTCTATCGAGAGACCCTGAAGGTCTGAGAACCAATGCCGTCTGGGACACGCTGGAGCGATCAGAAGTAGGATTCCTCCTTCTTGCTTGAAATTCCTTATTACTCTGGGCAGGAGTGACACTGGAGGGAACACGTATGGCAGCTGAAAGTTCCATGGAATTGCCAGTGCGGCCACGAACGCTGCTTGAGGATCCCTTGTCTTTCTTCCGAAGACCGGAACTTTGTGATTGTGTCGAGATGCCATCAGGTTCACATCTGGAAGGCCCCACTTGTCCACGAGGAGTTGAAATACTTCTGGATGGAGGCTCCACTCTCCGGCGTGTATGTTCTGACGACTGAGAAAGTCCGCTTCCCAGTTTAGGACCCCCGGAAAGAACACTGCCGATATGGATGGCAGATGGCGTTCCGCCCACTGAAGTATCCGTGATACTTCCCTCATTGCCATGCGGCTTCGAGTGCCGCCTTGACGATTGATGTACGCCACCGTGGTGGCGTTGTCCGACTGTACTTAAACAGGTCTGTTCTGTATTAAATGCTGGGCCAAGTTCAAAGAGTTGAACACCGCCCGCAATTCCAAAATGTTTATCGGGAGGAGAGACTCCTCTTTGGTCCACCGACCCTGAAGGGAGTGTTTCTCCAACACCGCGCCCCAACCCCTCAGACTGGTGTCCGTCGTCAGAAGGACCCAGTTGGAGATCCAGAAGGGACGACCCCTGCTCAATCGTTGGTCCTGAAGCCACCAGCTCAGTGACAGACGGACCTCCAGAGACAATGAGATCATTTGAGACCTGATCCGGTGAGGCAGGCCATCCCACTTGGCAAGAATTAGCCTCTGGAGAGGGCGGGATTGGAATTGAGTGTACTCCACCATGTCGAAAGCCGACACCATGAGACCTAGCACTTGCATTGCCGAATGTATCGACACTTGCGGACGAAATAGGTAGCATTGAATCCTGTCCTGAAGCTTCAGGACTTTCTCCTGAGACAAGAACAACCGCTAGTTGTGAGTGTCCAACAAAGCCCCCAGGTGCACCATGCTCTGAGCAGGGACCAGGGAGGGTTTCTTCCAGTTGATGAGCCACCCGTGGGCTTGCAGAAACTGGATAGTTAGATCCAGATGGCGTAGGAGAATCTCTGGGGAATTTGCCAGGATCAACAAGTCGTCTAAGTACGGTAGGATCCTGACCCCTTGACGGTGGAGTACAGCCGTCATTACCGCCATGACCTTGGTGAAGACTCGCGGAGCCGTGGTCAAACCAAAAGGTAACGGCCGAAATTGTTAATGGAGGTTGCCAACCGCAAACCTCAGGTACTGCTGATGCGACACTGAAATGGGAATATGCAGGTAAGCATCCTGTATGTCTAGTGAGACCATATAGTCCCCAGGCTCCAAGGCCAGAACAATAGAGCGAAGAGTTTCCTATACGAAACTTGGAGACCTTCACAAATTTGTTCAAGCACTTGAGGTTGAGAATGGGCCGGGAAGACCCATTCGGTTTCGGGACTAGGAACAGCGGTGAACAGTACCCCTTGCCTCTCTGAGCCAGAGGCACCTGTACTACCACTCCTGTGTCCAGGAGGGACTGTACCACCGAATGAAGAGTCTTTGCCTTCACCTGATCCGAAGGGACGTCTGTCAAGCAAAATCGATGAGGGGGACGATTCTTGAAGGATGCGGCGTAACCTCGAGTGACGACTTCCCATACCCAGGCATTGGAAGTGGTCTTCAACCATTCCTGGGTAAACCCTAGAAGTCAGCCCCCCACTCTGGGATCCCGTCATGCAGCAGGCTTGTCAGTTTTGGAAGCAGGCTGATGGGCAGCCCAGGCCCGTTTGGGTTTGGGCTTATTGGGTTTGGTAGTGCGAACCTGTTTTGGGTACGCCTGACCTTTTGCTTTCCCTGAAGGAAGAAAGGAGTGAAAGGAAGTACTCTTAGCCTTCGGCACCGAAGGAGCAGTACTAGGAAGACATGCTGTTTTAGCAGACGCTAAGTCAGCCACTATCATGTTGAGGTCTTCGAAGAAAAGAATGTCTCCTTTGAAGGGGAGTACCTCCAGGGTCCATGTCCACAGACCAGGACCGAAACCAGAGAATTTGGCGAGCCAAAATGGACGTAGTAGAAGCCTTGGCCGCCAGAATACCGGCATCAGAAGCCGCCTCTTTAATATAATGGGACGCTGTAATAATATACGACAGGCATTGTCTAGCATGATTAGAAGCATTGGAAGGAAACTCCGCCTCCAGCTCCTAAACCCACGCTTCCGCAGCTTCTGCAGCCCATGTCGCTGCAATAGTGGGCCTATGCACCGCACCGTTTAGGGTGTAGATTGCCTTCAAACAACCCTCCACACGCTTGTCCGTCGGCTCTCTCAAGGACGTGACGGTAGTTACAGGCAGAGCTGAGGATACTACCAGCCGCGCCCTTTGAGGGGGTGTTTCCCAATTTTTACTAAGCTCCGCAGCGAGAAGGTAGTGAGCCAGCATCTTCTTGTGAGGCGTGAACTTCTTTCCTGGATTTTCCCATGTCAACTAAATGTTCAGAGTGAGGTAAAACTTGTTTAACCACCTTCTGACGTTTAAACCTGTCCGGTTTCTTAGGGGCAGTGTCAGGCTCCGGTTCATCATCAACCTGAAGAATGATCCTGATAGCCTCTAACAAGTCAGGAACATCCACCTGCAAAACAACTTCCCCATCAGAAGAATCAGGATCAGAATCTGTGGGGTCTGTATAAACGCCATCCTCATCAGACGAGGTGTCTGGGACGTTGGTAGATTGTGAGGAAGTAATTGCCCGCTTAGAGGACCCCTTGGCCTTAGGAGGGCGAGGGTTAGACTGGTTCAATTGCTGTAACTGATTGGACAGCTGATCTGCCCATGGCGGGTTAACCGTGGGGACCATAAGCGGTTATACCGGCACAGGAGGTCCCATAGGGGGCGTTAGTCTATTTACCAGCGTATTCAATAGCGTGGAGAAGGTAGTCCAAGGTGGGTCATTTTGAACCCCCGTTGCTACAGTCCCACTGGGGGGTAAGGAACCCACAGAACCTGAACCCTCAGCTGCTATGTTATCCTCAAATGTGTCTGCAGCGTCAACACCACGCAATGTGGGATCAGCCCCAGCTCCGTTACCCTTTGTAGCTGACATAATCAAAAGCTCAATGCAAGGCAACACAGTACAATATCAGCAGCACAATACCTGATAAGAACTCCCTGTACAGTGTATCAGCACAAACAGGGAATTCAAGAGGTATATGGTGACTAAAAATCACTGAGAAAAATACACACTGAGTATATCCTGTGAACTGCCTATAATATGATAAACCTGACACACTTAGCCCCCTCAGGTTATAGAATATAGGGATAGCAATCTGAGTGAGATACACGAAATGGAGGTCACACAGCAGCTATATGCACACACACACAGAGTCACAGTTTGTACAATGCAGAAATTATGACATGCAATAAAACTGCACTGGACTAGCAATACAGAGTAGTACTATGTATAGCTATACACTTAATAGATATAACAATGCACAGTAAAGACTGGATGTATATCACAGGGTCCTTGTACTATATAACCCCGACTAAATGCAGACATGTAGAATACTTTTTTTTTTTTTTTAAATTTCTTTATTAAAGATTTTCAAGAAATAACAAAACAAAAAGAGTGGTTAGAGGTTCATAGTGTAGGTGATACAACCAAGTGCATTTGACATTAACAAATCATTCTAAGCAATGCTCATTCTCAGATAGTCAAGCAGTAGTGGTCTTGTATTCAGTATAGTTCAATATAGGAAATTAGACCAGGTCGGACCAATTATACCTAATCAAAATGATATTAAATCAGAATTAGGCTTAAAAAGTGTTATGGTTAAACATGCATCAGCAAAACCACCTACAAATTATAGTAGAAAATGACATACTTTGTTTTCTTTTCTTATTTTTTTTTTAAAATAAAGAAAGACTAAACTAGTTACAAGACAGACATTTCGGGGTTGTGAGATAAGGGTAGAAGGGATAGAAAGAGAGGAGAAGAAGAAAAAGAGAGACAACACTCTGACATTCTATACATACTGAAACCATGAAGGATCATACAGTATTGGGAGAAGTAGAATACACTTGTTCAAAAACAGTCATAGTATGATTTTGTATGTGAGATTCTAGGGTAGTGATAAAAGGCATCCATTTCTGATAGAATTTATGAGCACCTGTTAGTGCTTCTAATCTGGCATACTTGCGTTCAAAATACAGAATTTGGAGTAGCTTCTGTTTCACTGTATTTAACTGGGGAGCCGTTTTTTTTGTCCAGTGGGCCAAAATACATTTTCTGGCCACTGTTATAATAGTAATAAGTAAAGGAAAAACAGGTTTCTCCAGTTTTTGTGCAATCCAAGCAGAAAAGTTAAGCCCCATACATGCAAGCGGTTCAAAGGTTAACTTGGTGTGAAAAAGTGAATTGACATAAACCATTAACTTAGACCAGAAGCGTTTTAATTTATAGCAATTCCACATGCAGTGGGAGTAATCCGCTATCATGGTTCTACATTTCAAACAATATCCTTGTTCCTCAAGGACCATATGTCGTCTTTGGCTTGGTGTTATATAAGCCCTGTGAAGGGTTCGAATGTACACCTCTTGGAGGTAGCTGGACTGTAACGTTTTCAGAGAAAGAGTGTGTAGAGCCAATACATCACCAATTTGAGTAACAGATGGGATATCCGATGCCCATTTTTGTACCAAAACCTCCCATTGAGGGTGAGTATTATAACAGGCCTTCAAGAGAATTGTATACAAGTATTTAACCTTGTAGGGTTTATGTAGCAGAAATTCTAATAGGATATCGATATTGATAAGTTGTGAGGGAAGAATTGGAGTGGGGTAAGTATTAGTCCTGACTATTTTAATACTGTTTAAGTAATGTCTGATTTGAAAATACATAAATCTGTGGGAGTGGGGCAGTTCAAAGCGTTTAGCAAGCTCTGTAAATGAATATATATTTCCTCCGGGATCAAAAACCTTATGTGAAGTATCTAGACCTTTAGATTTCCAGTAATAAAAAAACGAATTATTCAAAGATGGGGAAAAAGAGGGGTTACCCCACAAGGGGAGAAAACAAGAGATGCAAGGATTCCTATGACAAATTTTGTTTAAAGAAACCCAAGCAGCATATGTATCCCCAAACAAAATGTGCATTTTTATGTGGGTAGGAATCTTTGACAGTTTAGTTTGAATCAAAGCTCCAGGGGAGTATGGGTAAAAAATAGCTTGGTCCAAAGTAGAATCTGTATAGGTAGAATTGTTTAGAATCCAATCGTTGATATATCTAAAAAAGGTAGCTAAGGAATAGTTATTTAGATCTGGGCATCCCATTCCTCCACCTGCCCGGGGAGTGACAAGTTTAATTTTTGCTATTCTAGGCCTTTTACCTTGCCATATAAACTTTAGAAACAAATTTTCCATTTTAGCAATATCTGATTTATGCAATGCCAACGGGATCATTTGCATACAATAATAAAGCTTCGGAAAGATTATTGACTGGATTATGGCAAGTCTGCCCAGCAAAGAGACTGGTAAGTCTTTCCACGATTCCAGTCTAGTGGTTATTTTAGATATTATGGGGGGAAAATTTAGGGAGTATAATTTAGTTAAGTCCGAAGGAATGTGTACCCCTAAGTAGGGAAAATGAGAGGAGGCTACTCTAAAAGGAATGTCAGCTTTATCAATAAAGTCTAGGGCGTCTGCTCCCAGCGGCATAATTTCCGATTTTGTTAAGTTGACTTTAAACCCCGACAGCGCTCCAAAGGAGTCGAGAAGGTGAAGTAGGGCAGGTAAAGATTGTGTAGGTTTAGAAAGGAAAATAAGCGTGTCATCAGCAAAGAGAGCTATCTTCAGTTCAAGAGAGTGTATAGTAATTCCATGTATCAGGGGGGAGCTACGTACTGCGACAGCTAGAGGTTCAACTGCTAGTGCAAAGAGAAGAGGGGATAACGGACATCCTTGGCGAGTACCTCTTTGAAGTAGGAAAGGGGAAGATAAAAGACCATTGCAAGATACCATTGATTTAGGGAAAGAGTATAAGGTGCGAATTATCTGAATAAAGTGAGGGGGAAAGCCAAAATTATATAATGTTTGAAAAAGATGGGGCCACAATACCAAATCAAAAGCTTTTTCTGCGTCTAATGTAATCACCATGTTGGAAGAGGAAATATCAGAGGTCAAGGTAGATTGTTGGATGACTGCTAAAAGTCTTCGGACGTTCACTACAGAATGTCTGCCGGTGATAAATCCTGTCTGGTCTGAGTTAATCAAGAGGGGCAATAAAGGTTTCAATCTCTCTGCCAAAATTTTTGTCAGTATTTTATAATCTACGTTTAGCAGAGAGATCGGCCTATATGAACCAGGGAGGCTAAGGTCTCGCCCAGGCTTGGGGATGACTTTTATAATAGCATCAGAAAAGTAAAGAGGAAGAGACTGTTGGTCTATTGCAAAGTTGAAAGTGTCCGCCAGCGGCCGGGCTATCTGTGGGGATAATATTTTATAAAATTCATTTGAAAATCCATCAGGGCCCGGCGCCGAGGCCAGTTTCAACTTTCCAATAGCCCAAGAGATCTCCTCAGGGGTAATGGGGTTCGTCAGGGTCGTCATAAATTTCTCTGGTACTTGTGGTAAAGTAAGGGAATTCCAGTAAGAAGAAGAAATAGAAGAGATAGAAGTTGAGGAGGAGGAGGGAGGTAAAGTGGGGATAGAGTCATGATCTTCTAAGGACTCCTCTGGAACCACCGCCGGGGCTGAGTACAAAGACTGATAGAAACCTTTCATAGTTTCAACTATTTGTGCTTCAGAGACAGTTTTGGAGCCGTCTGGACGTATCAAAGGGTGAACAACTGTGCGCGGTCTAGATCCTTGTAATAAGTTAGTTAGGAGCTTTCCCACTTTATTCCCAAACTTATAAAATTTTGAATGCACATTGAAAAGGTATTTGTCTCCTAAAGTTAGGAGAAATTCATTATAGGCTAATTTAGCTTCCAAGTAGGTAGTTTTATGTGCTGGTGAGGGGAGTGTCTTAAACATTTGGAACGCATTAGATAGTTTCTCTTGCAACTGCAAGTATTCTTGTTTATGGCGTTTTTTGGTATTTGCGGTAAAAGCTATCACTTCACCTCGAAGGACCGTCTTGGCGGTTTGCCAAAAGAGGGGGGGGTTAGTAGAGGAATGGGATGCATTTATTTCTGCGTAATTATTCCATGCAGTCAGAAGTTTTTGTTTTAGACCCTGGGATTGAAATAAGTGGGATGGAAATCTCCAACTCGGAGGGGTGGCTTTACTTTTTGTCAGAACTAGTTTCGCAGTGATCAATGAGTGATCTGATAAAAGGGGGGGTTCTATCTCCACCGAGGCAAGTGAAGGAAACAGGGATTCGGCAAGTAATATATAGTCTATTCTGGACCAAGTATTGTGAGTTAATGATAAGCAAGTAAATTCTCTCTCCGTTGGATTGAGTGTCCTCCAGGAATCTATTAAGTTAAGATCTTTGCTAAGGTATGGGACACCCAATCTAGGGAGAGGAGTCTGCCGTTTGGAGGGAGGGGATCTGTCTAGATATTGAGAAGATATTAAGTTTAGATCTCCACATACTATCAGGGAGGAGGTGTCATATTTATGTAAATGTGTAAGGAGTTCCACAAAAAAGGATTTTTTATATTGAGTAGGAGCATACACATTACAAATAGAGAAGGAGGTACCTGTATGGGAAAGGGATATAGTCTGGTATCTACCAAGCGGGTCAGAAAAGGTTGACGTAACCTGCAAGTTTAAAGCTTTTTTGCTAAGACTGCTACCCCACATGACTTAGTATTAAAGGACGCTGAACCTAAGACAGACCAACCCATAATTTGTAACTTTTTCACTTCATCTGGCATCAAATGAGTTTCCTGTAAACATATAAGATCAACATTGCGTTTGTTAAGGTAGGTAAAGAGTTTTCGGCGCTTAGCAGGTGTATGAATCCCTCTAATATTAAGAGAGCCTATATTAAGAGACATTAAAGTGGTATTTGAATAATAATTGCAAAGGAAAGTCAGAGAGAGAAAAGTAAAGTGAGAGGAGGGAAAAAACACAGGGGAAAGGGGAGACGCAAGACATAAGGAACAAAACCATTCCTACAAAAAAACTAAGTGACCTCCAGAAAAATCCCTGGTACCCAAACCGGTACGATTCTAGATATCAGGGAGGGGTCTTTCAATAATAAAATTTCAAAACAATCAAGAACGGCAGAGCTCCGCTCTCCGAGCTGCTCAAACATATAATTTTCCAAACTCAGGTAAGTAGATCCACTAAGCGTGGGCTATCTTCTCATTATAACATTATTATGTTATATAAGTGTATATATGGGTATAAAACTTGTGATATCAGACAAGATTGCACACTCATCATGTCTAAGATTAAGTGTACGGGGTATGTCTCGTTTCAAGGATTCAAAGTCAAATTCCCGGTAACAGATTAGCAAGTGGTTCACACAGCCATATCATCAGGTTCTACCGTGGGATCAGTTCCTATTTCATCCGACTCTTCCTTGAGATAAGCTGCAGCATCTGCTGCGTTAGAAAAATCAGCAAAGCCTGACGTTGTGAAAATTCTAAGCTTGGCTGGGTATAACATATGAAACTTGCGGTTTGTTTGTATCAGCGTAGTACAGACCGTTGAAAAGGATCGTCTCACTCTGGAAAGCTCTACAGAAAAATCCTGGAACAGTCTCAGGGTATGGGATTCCCAAACGAGGGGGTTGTGTTTTCTAGAAGCAGACCAAAGCACCTGTTTATGCAAGTAATTCAGTGTTTTAAAAATGACAACCCTCGGTTTATGTGCTGAAGCAGGTTTAACTTCTCCCATCCTGTGTACTCTTTCAATCACTATATCTGAGCATTCAGATTTTACATGTAGTAATTCAGGTAGTGTATGACGAACAAAAAATTCTAACTGCGCCCCTTTGATAGATTCAGGGAGCCCGGTGATACGCAGGTTGTTACGTCGTGACCTGTTTTCAATATTGTCAAGCTTATCAGCCATGCGTTTGTTATCTAATAGCAAGTCTTTGACTGACTTTTGTAGCGTGTGGATATCATCCATGTTCTGGCTTATGTGTGCCTCTGTCCCTGATATGCGGTCAGACAAGCGGGAAATCTGTGTAGTTATGTCTGTAACCGCCTTCTGTAATAACGGCGCCATAGTGGCTTGCATAGCCTTGGTAAGTTCATCATATGTGAGGGAAGCTGTGATATTACCTTCCGGCATACTTTTGATCCCTTCCGCGGCTGAGATAGCTTTCTTCGCCGCTGGCGTCCCCGGACCCTTGTCTGTGTCAGGCGCCATGTTATGGTCGCCACGACGCTTCTCCTGGCGCTGCTGCTGCATTACCGGAGGTTGCTTTGCGGGCGGTGGTGGGCTCATGAACTTGTCCATAGCTATACCCGATCTGTTAGGGGACCGGGAGCGGTGTCTAGCTGCGGCCGACAGGGTTAAGGCTGGGTATAGCAGCGTGGAGAGCGGAGCTGCAGGGAGAAGCTGTTCACTCTCCCATGCCGGAACCGGAAGTCTGAGACATGTAGAATACTTAAGTGTCCTGTAAAATGCACAGCGCTGACAGGCAGGCGGCTTTACAGAGGAGGATTTGCCCAAACATTCCCAGGATCAGCTCTGCTTGCTATAATGGCGCCCAAACGCTGACAGGGAGTGAGGGAGAGAGACATGCAGCTCCAGGGCGGGAACATTTACTCTAAATGGCGCCCTGGGGCTGGGGGAGGGGCTACAGGTCAAAGCCTTATCCCCCTGCTGGACTTCACCACCGGGTACTGGGGGCTTAATAAAGCGGCTTTATGAGAGAAAACCGACCTGTGCCCATGCCCTGGTGGTCTAGTGGGGTCCCTGTACTAGCACAGTGTCCACGCCAGATCGTGGCCCGCCTCCCACGGCCGTGCGGGATCGCGATTTACAGCGGGTCCCGCCGGGGGGACCCACTTACCTCATCCCTGAGTGCGGCCACGCGATCCGGGAGAGCATCGGTCGTGTGTGTGACTAACTTGGAAGAAAGCCGGAGCCTCCATTGTAGGTACCGGCAACCAGGGCGCGGGAGTGTACAGCGCCGTTGGGGGAAGTGGTGAAGCTGCAGCAGGAGATGTATGACTGACATCTAACACAGTCAGTGTCTCTGCTGCAGCCCTTGAAGTCTTCAATATTCTTTAAAAGCTTCTCTCAGGTCTGCTGGAGCAGCCCCCCTGTTACGTGCCTGCTTACTACATGGCACCAACTACAAAACTGAGCTCCCGTGCATGGAGGCGGGGTTATAGAGGAGGCAGCGCTAGGCATCTTGGGAAGAAGATCAAAGCTTTGAGCCTGTTGGTGCCTCGGATCAAGATCCTACTCTACACCCCGATGTTAAGCCTTGTGGAGCCCAGTGTACCCTGCAGCAGAAATCACAAGTGAAATAATTAGCTTCACCTCTGGATCTTTTAAAATGTGTCAGTGAGTAATGAGTACACCTGTGCTCCTGACGGGTGACCTGGGAAATGTGTCAGTGGGTAATGAGTACACCTGTGCACCTGCCGGGTGACCTGGGAAATGTGCCAGTGAGTTATGAGTACACCTGTGCTCCTGCCGGGTGACCTGGGAAATGTGTCAGTGAGTAATGAGAAAACCTGTTCACCTGCTAGGTGACCTGGGAAATGTGTCAGTGAGTAATGAGTACACCTGTGCTCCTGCTGGGTGACCTGGGAAATGTGTCAGTGAGTAATGAGTACACCTGTGCACCTGCTGGGTGACCTTGGAAATGTGTCAGTGAATAATGAGCACACCTGTGCACCTGCTAGGTGACCTGGGAAATGTGCCAGTGAGTTATGAGTACACCTGTATCCCTGCTGGGTCAGGGTGACCTGGGAAATGTCAGTGAGTAATGAGTACACCTGTGCTCCTGCTGGGTGACCTGGGAAATGTGTCAGTGAATAATGAGCACACCTGTGCACCTGCCGGGTGACCTGGGAAATGTGCCAGTGAGTTATGAGTACACCTGTGCTCCTGCCAGGTGACCTGGGAAATGTGTCAGTGAGTAATGAGTACACCTGTTCACCTGCTAGGTGACCTGGGAAATGTGTAAGTGAGTAATGAGTACACCTGTGCTCCTGCTGGGTGACCTGGGAAATGTGTCAGTGGGTAATGAGTACACCTGTGCTCCTGCTGGGTGACCTGGGAAATGTGTCTGTGAGTTATGAGTACACCTGTGCACCAGACGGGTGACCTGGGAAATGTGTCAGTGAGTAATGAGTACACCTGTGCTCCTGCTGGGTGACCTGGGAAATGTGTCAGTGAGTAATGAGTACACCTGTGCTCCTGCTGGGTGACCTGGGAAATGTGTCAGTGAGTAATGAGTACACCTGTGCACCTGCTGGGTGACCTGGGAAATGTGTCAGTGAGTAATGAGTACACCTGTGCTCCTGCTGGGTGACCTGGGAAATGTGTCAGTGAGTAATGAATACACCTGTGCACCTGCTGGGTGACCTGGGAAATGTGTCAGTGAGTAATGAATACACCTGTGCACATGCCATTGTGCCTCAATGTCACATAAGAAACTGTGAATTTCCTGTTCCACTACATCGCTCTGCGGCCCTTTGCTCTAATGATCACTATCTGGATCTCATGTCTGAATGAAATTGGATGCTGTGATTAGCCAAAACCCTTCTCACAGGATCCCACATCTAGAAGTGAGCTAACGTGCTACGTTGTGGTTCCTAGCTTTACTGATCACCTTCTCCAGATACGATGTAGAGAATTCTGCGGGCACTCACCTCCCTTTTTCCACCAGAACAAGGACGTCCTTATCCTTCGTGGCTGTGAAGAACAGGAATATCCCATTACAAGAGCACATTCTCTACTTTACAATTCAATAGGGAACAAAATAAATAAAACAAAGCTGCGTAATAAGAGACAGAGAGGTATGAGGGCCCTGCTCGCGGGCTTACACTTCATAGGGAAACAGGCATTGATACACAAGGATCAGTAAAACCAGACACATATAGACCACGTCATGTCATGGACACGTTACCCGAACGTACATAGCTCTGTAAGCTTCTTCAGGTTAATGACTTCCACTGTATCATTATCTTCTATATAGGTGTAGAGATTGGTCTTGCAGAGCGAGAACCAGCCCACCGTGGTGCGCTCCAGGCTCCGCCCTCCTTTAAACTGCAGCCGTCCAATCCGGTCAAAGTCATAACTTAAGAGCTCCTCAGCCATTGGAGGAATAAAACACTAAAGGGAATACAGTGAAGAGAAGCAGGGTAAATAGGTTTTATATAAGATTATAAGGAACGTGAAGACCATGCGGGAGCCAGGCCTGCATGTCCAGTACTGTGAGGTTGCAGCAAAGTAACAACAACTGGTACAGACAAAGAAGAAGAAGGAGGAGAGGTAAAAACACAACCTGGATCCACCGTCCTCCACAAAAACATTGCAATCAGTGACTTGTTACATAAATGTATAGCGATTATCGACTCTACACACCTGGAGTATATTATTGTAAATACAAAAACAGTGAGAGCTAACATTCTAACCCACCCCTGCTCACAATCCCCTACAGAGGCTGGCCACACCCCTAAGCATGGGCCCCTATCACTGCATCCCCCCAGTGGGCCCTTCATTCCCCACATCCCCTATAGAGGCTGGCCACACCCCAAAGCATGGGCCCCTATCACTGCATTCCCCCAGTGGGCCCTTCATTCCCCACATCCCCTATAGAGGCTGGCCACACCCCAAAGCATGGGCCCCTATCACTGCATTTCCCCAGTGGGCCCTTCATTCCCACAATGCCCTATAGAGGCTGGCCACACCTCTAAGCATGGGCCCCTATCACTGCATTTCCCCAGTGGGCCCTTCATTCCCACAATGCCCTATAGAGGCTGGCCACACCTCTAAGCACGGGCCCCATATCACTGCATTTCCCCAGTGGGCCCTTCATTCCCACATCCCCTATAGAGGCTGCCAACACCTCTAAGCACGGGCCCCATATCACTGCATTTCCCCAGTGGGCCCTTCATTACCACATTCCCTATAGAGGCTGGCCACACCTCTAAGCACGGGCCCCTATCACTGCATTTCCCAAGTGGGCCCTTCATTCTCACATCCCCTATAGAGGCTGGCCACACCTCTAAGCACGGGCCCCTACCACTGCATTCCCCCAGTGGGCCCTTCATTCCCCACATCCCCTATAGAGGCTGGCCACACCCCTAAGCATGGGCCCCTATCACTGCATTCCCCCAGTGGGCCCTTCATTCACCACATCCCCTATAGAGGCTGGCCACACCTCTAAGCACGGGCCCCTACCACTGCATTCTCCCAGTGGGCCCTTCATTCTCCACATCCCCTTCAAGGCTGGCCACACCCCTAAGCATGGGCCCCTACCACTGCATTCCCCCGAAGGCCCCTTCATTCCCACATCCCCTATAGAGGTTGGCCATACCCCTAAGCATGGGCCCCTATCAATGCATTCCTCCGATGGCCCTTTCATTACCCACAACCCCTATACAGGCTGGGCACACCCCTAAGCATGGGCCCCTACCACTGCATTCTCCCGATGGCCCTTTCATTACCCACAACCCCTATACAGGCTGGCCACACCCCTAAGCATGGGCCCCTACCACTGCATTCTCCCGATGGCCCTTTTCATTCCCCACATCCCCTATAGAGGCTGGCCACACCCCTAGCTATGGGCCCCTACCACTGCATTCCCCCGAAGGCCCCTTCATTTCCACATCCCCAATAGAGGCTGGCCCCCTATCACTGCATTCCCCAGTGGGCCACGCGGTTTTGCTACAATTTAATATGCGGCTGGGTCCTCTGGAGACTCATCCATTATGTCGCTCTGTTACTGGACCCTCATCTCAGTCCCTTTTGCTCATTTGCATGTTTGAAAAAAATAAGAATTTACTTACCGATAATTCTATTTCTCATAGTCCGTAGTGGATGCTGGGGACTCCGAAAGGACCATGGGGAATAGCGGCTCCGCAGGAGACTGGGCACAAAGTAAAAGCTTTAGGACTAGCTGGTGTGCACTGGCTCCTCCCCCTATGACCCTCCTCCAAGCCTCAGTTAGGATACTGTGCCCGGACGAGCGTACACAATAAGGAAGGATTTTGAATCCCGGGTAAGACTCATACCAGCCACACCAATCACACCGTACAACTCGTGATCTGAACCCAGTTAACAGCATGATAACAGAAGGAGCCTCTGAAAAGATGGCTCACAACAACAATAACCCGATTTTTGTAACAATAACTATGTACAAGAATTGCAGACAATCCGCACTTGGGATGGGCGTCCAGCATCCACTACGGACTATGAGAAATAGAATTATCGGTAAGTAAATTCTTATTTTCTCTGACGTCCTAGTGGATGCTGGGACTCCGTCAGGACCATGGGGATTATACCAAAGCTCCCAAACGGGCGGGAGAGTGCGGATGACTCTGCAGCACCGAATGAGAGAACTCCAGGTCCTCCTCAGCCAGGGTATCAAATTTGTAGAATTTAGCAAACGTGTTTGCCCCTGACCAAGTAGCTGCTCGGCAAAGTTGTAAAGCCGAGACCCCTCGGGCAGCCGCCCAAGATGAGCCCACTTTCCGTGTGGAATGGGCTTTTACAGATTTTGGCTGTGGCAGGCCTGCCACAGAATGTGCAAGCTGAATTGTACTACAAATCCAACGAGCAATAGTCTGCTTAGAAGCAGGAGCACCCAGCTTGTTGGGTGCATACAGGATAAACAGCGAGTCAGATTTTCTGACTCCAGCCGTCCTGGAAACATATATTTTCAGGGCCCTGACTACGTCCAGCAACTTGGAATCCTCCAAGTCCCTAGTAGCCGCAGGCACCACAATAGGTTGGTTTAAGTGAAATGCTGAAACCACCTTAGGGAGAAATTGAGGACGAGTCCTCAATTCTGCCCTGTCCGTATGAAAAATTAGGTAAGGGCTTTTATAGGATAAAGCCGCCAATTCTGATACACGCCTGGCTGAAGCCAGGGCTAACAGCATTACCACTTTCCATGTGAGATATTTCAAGTCCACAGTGGTGAGTGGTTCAAACCAATGTGATTTTAGGAATCCCAACACTACATTGAGATCCCAAGGTGCCACTGGAGGCACAAAAGGAGGCTGTATATGCAGTACTCCCTTGACAAACGTCTGAACTTCAGGAACAGAAGCCAGTTCTTTCTGGAAGAATATCGACAGGGCCGAAATTTGAACCTTAATGGACCCTAATTTGAGGCCCATAGACAGTCCTGTTTGCAGGAAATGCAGGAATCGACCCAGTTGAAATTCCTCCGTAGGGGCCTTCCTGGCCTCGCACCACGCAACATATTTACGCCAAATACGGTGATAATGTTGTACGGTTACATCCTTCCTGGCTTTGATCAGGGTAGGGATGACTTCCTCCGGAATGCCTTTTTCCTTCAGGATCCGGCGTTCAACCGCCATGCCGTCAAACGCAGCCGCGGTAAGTCTTGGAACAGACATGGTCCCTGCTGGAGCAGGTCCTGTCTTAGAGGTAGAGGCCACGGGTCTTCCGTGAGCATCTCTTGAATTTCCGGGTACCAAGTCCTTCTTGGCCAATCCGGAGCCACGAGTATAGTCTTTACTCCTCTCCTTCTTATGATTCTCAGTACTTTTGGTATGAGAGGAAGAGGAGGGAACACATACACTGACCGGTACACCCACGGTGTTACCAGAGCGTCCACAGCTATTGCCTGAGGGTCCCTTGACCTGGAGCAATATCTGTCCAGTTTTTTGTTGAGGCGAGACGCCATCATGTCCACCTTTGGTTTTTCCCAACGGTTTACAATCATGTGGAAGACTTCTGGGTGAAGTCCCCACTCCCCCGGGTGAAGATCGTGTCTGCTGAGGAAGTCTGCTTCCCAGTTGTCCACTCCCGGAATGAACACTGCTGACAGTGCTATCACATGATTTTCCGCCCAGCGAAGAATCCTTGCCACTTCCGTCATTGCCCTCCTGCTTCTTGTGCCGCCCTGTCTGTTTACGTGGGCGACTGCCGTGATGTTGTCCGACTGGATCAATACTGGCTGACCCTGAAGCAGAGGCCTTGCCTGACTTAGGGCATTGTAAATGGCCCTTAGTTCCAGGATATTTATGTGAAGTGACGTTTCCATGCTTGACCACAAGCCCTGGAAATTTTTTCCCTGTGTGACTGCTCCCCAGCCTCTCAGGCTGGCATCCGTGGTCACCAGGACCCAATCCTGAATGCCGAATCTGCGGCCCTCTAGGAGATGAGCACTCTGTAACCACCACAGGAGAGACACCCTTGTCCTTGGAGACAGGGTTATCCGCTGATGCATTTGAAGATGCGATCCGGACCATTTGTCTAGCAGATCCAACTGAAAAGTTCTTGCGTGGAATCTGCCGAATGGAATCGCTTCGTAAGAAGCCACCATCTTTCCCAGGACCCTTGTGCACTGATGCACTGACACCTGGCCTGGTCTTAGGAGTTTCCTGACTAGGTCGGATAACTCCCTGGCTTTCTCTTCCGGGAGAAACACCTTTTTCTGTACTGTGTCCAGAATCATCCCTAGGAACAGCAGACGTGTCGTCGGAATCAGCTGCGATTTTGGAATATTTAGAATCCATCCGTGCTGTCGTAGTACTATTTGAGATAGTGCTACTCCGACCTCTAACTGTTCTCTGGACCGTGCCCTTATCAGGAGATCGTCCAAGTAAGGGATAATTAAGACGCCTTTTCTTCGAAGAAGAATCATCATTTCGGCCATTACCTTGGTAAAGACCCGGGGTGCCGTGGACAATCCAAACGGCAGCGTCTGAAACTGATAGTGACAGTTCTGTACCACAAACCTGAGGTACCCTTGGTGAGAAGGGCAAATTGGGACATGGAGGTAAGCATCCTTGATGTCCAGAGACACCATGTAGTCCCCTTCTTCCAGGTTCGCTATCACTGCTCTGAGTGACTCCATCTTGAACTTGAACCTTTTTATGTAAGTGTTCAAGGCTTTCAGATTTAAAATGGGTCTCACCGAGCCGTCCGGCTTCGGTACCACAAACAGCGTGGAGTAATACCCCTTTCCCTGTTGTAGGAGGGGTACCTTGATTATCACTTGCTGGGAATACAGCTTGTGAATGGCTTCCAATACCGCCTCCCTGTCGGGGGTAGACGTTGGTAAAGCAGACTTCAGGAACCGGCGAGGGGGAGACGCAGGGCCGGCTCCAGGCCTACTAGCACCCTGAGCGAGAAAATTTCAAAGTGCCCCCTCCTAGCGCTCCTGGAAAGGTGGGCGTGGTCTACTGGAAAAGTGGGCGGAGCCTCACAACTTCAAATTATCAAACTATAAATAAATATATTTTCACAATTAGCAGCATTAAACATAACAGCTACAGTAGTGTTCCTTACACACGTCTCCAGTATAGTGCCAGCTACACAATGTCTACAGTAGTGCAGTGCCAGATAGACATGACATGCCCCGCAGCAGTGCCAGCTACACATGACATGCCCCCCAGCAGTGCCAGATAGACATGATATACCCCCCAGCAGTGCCAGCTACACGACATGCCCCCCAGCAGTGCCAGATAAACATGATATACCCCCCAGCAGTGCCAGATAGACATGACATGCCCCGCTGCAGTGCCAGCTACACATGATATGCCCCCCAGCAGTGCCAGCTACACATGATAGTGTTCATTCTAGGATTTTTTTTGCTGATCATGGGGAGGGCACATTTTGCATTCGGGAGGGCACATATTTAAGTTAGAAGGGCAAAATTATGTACATACTGTAATGCTTGTTGCTCCGCTCGAAAACATGGACCTTGCGCGCCGAAGGCGCGCATCAAAAATTTAGGGGCGTTGCTTCGTGGGGAAGGGGCGCAGCCACATAATAGTGGCAATTCGCATTACACCACACAGTAGTGCAGCTAATACACATTGCACCAGGTAGAACCTCCTATACACACTGCGACAGGCAGAGCACGTTAGACACTTTGCGACAGGCAGAGCACATTAGACACGGGAACACTACTTGATATGCCCCCCAGCCGTGCCAGCTACACGACATGCCCCCCAGCCATGCCAGGTGCACATGACATGCCCCCCAGCTGTGCCAGGTGTACATGACATGCCCCCCAGCTGTGCCAGGTGCACATGACATGCCCCCCAGCCGTGCCAGATGCACATGACATGCCCCCACAGTGCCAGAAACATAATTGCCCCCACAGTGCCAGATACATAAATGCCCCCCACAGTGCCAGATACATAAATGCCCCCCACAGTGCCAGATACATAAATGCCCCCCACAGTACCAGATATGCCCCCACAGTCCCAGATAGATAAATGACCCCACAGTGCCAGAAATGCCCTCACAGTGCCAGATACATTAATGCCCCCAGGCCCCCACAGTGCCAGAAATGCCCCCACAGTGCCGGATAAATGACCCCCACAGTGCCAGATAAATGACCCCCACAGTGCCAGATACATTAATGCCCCCCACAGTGCCACATAAATGACCCCCACAGTGCCACATAAATGACCCCCACAGTGCCACATAAATGACCCCCACAGTGCCACATAAATGACCCCCACAGTGCCAGATACATTAATGCCCCCAGGCCCAGTAATGCCCCCACAGTGCCACATAAATGACCCCCACAGTGCCACATAAATGACCCCCACAGTGCCAGATACATTAATGCCCCCAACAGTGCCACATAAATGACCCCCACAGTGCCAGATACAAATGCCCCCTGGCCCAGTAATGCCCCCACAGTGCCAGATAAATGCCCCCCACAGTGCCAGATACATTAATGCCCCCAGGCCCCCACAGTGCCAGAAATGCCCCCACAGTGCCGGATAAATGACCCCCACAGTGCCAGATAAATGACCCCCACAGTGCCAGATACATTAATGCCCCCCACAGTGCCACATAAATGACCCCCACAGTGCCACATAAATGACCCCCACAGTGCCACATAAATGACCCCCACAGTGCCACATAAATGACCCCCACAGTGCCAGATACATTAATGCCCCCAGGCCCAGTAATGCCCCCACAGTGCCACATAAATGACCCCCACAGTGCCAGATACATTAATGCCCCCAACAGTGCCACATAAATGACCCCCACAGTGCCAGATACAAATGCCCCCTGGCCCAGTAATGCCCCCACAGTGCCAGATAAATGCCCCCACAGTGCCAGATACATTAATGCCCCCAGGCCCCCACAGTGCCAGATACATTAATGCCCCACACAGTCCAGGAATGCCCCCCACAGTGCCAGATAAATGCCCCCACAGTGCCACAGCACATAATATGCCCCCAGTACCTGTTGTGCTTGTGCCGAGGGAGGGGGAGTGCTGTTCGCGCCGCTGTCTGAAGCAGAACTGCGCGCGCTGTGCGGCGCCGGGGTCTGACATCAGACGCCGGCGCCGCATAGCGCGCACAGCTCAATGTACGGGAGAGAGGACAGCACAGCAGGACAGGGCCGGCTCCAGGCTCCGACATGGCGGCGCCAGCGTGCGGCGCCCTTTGAGGGTGGCGCCCTGCGCGGCCGCTCGTGTCGAACATGCCTCGAGCCGGCCCTGGGGAGACGTCTCGAATTCCAATTTGTACCCCTGAAATACTACCTGCAGGATCCAGGGGTCCACTTGCGAGTGAGCCCACTGCGCGCTGAAATTCTTGAGACGGGCCCCCACCGTGCCTGAGTCCGCTTGTAAGGCCCCAGCGTCATGCTGAGGACTTGGCAGAAGCGGGGGAGGGCTTCTGTTCGTGGGAAGAAGCTGTCTGTTGCAGTCTTTTTCCCCTTCCTCTGCCCCGGGGCAGATATGAGTGGCCTTTTGCCCGCTTGCCCTTATGGGGACGAAAGGACTGAGCCTGAAAAGACGGTATCTTTTTCTGCTGCGAGGTGACTTGGGGTAAAAAGGTGGATTTCCCAGCCGTTGCCGTGGCCACCAGGTCCGATAGACCGCCCCCAAATAACTCCTCCCCTTTATACGGCAATACTTCCATATGCCGTTTGGAATCCGCATCCCCTGACCACTGTCGCGTCCATAATCCTCTTCTGGCAGAAATGGACATCGCACTTACTCTTGATGCCAGAGTGCAAATGTCTCTCTGTGCATCTCGCATATATAGGAATGCATCCTTTAAATGCTCTATAGTCAATAATATATTGTCCCTGTTAATTTTTTAGAAATTAGCAGTTTTTTGTCGGGGGTAACCCACGCTTCATCACACACTTCATTCAATTCATCTGATTCAGGAAAAACTACGGGCAGTTTTTTCACACCCCACATAATACCCCTTTTTGTGGTACTTGCAGTATCAGAGATGTGCAAAACCTCCTTCATTGCCGTGATCATGTAACGTGTGGCCCTACTGGAAAATACGTTTGTTTCTTCACCGTCGACACTGGAGTCAGTGTCTGTGTCCGTGTCGACCCACTGAGGTAACGGGCGTTTAATAGCCCCTGACGGTGTTTGAGACGCCTGGACAGGCCCTAACTGAGCTGCCGGCTGTCTCATGTCGTCAACAGTTTTCTGTAACGTGCCGACACTGTCACGTAATTCCTTAATTACGGCCATCCATTCAGGTGTCGACTCCCTAGGGGGTGACATCACCATTATAGGCAATTGCTCCGTCTCCACATCATTTTCCTCCTCATACATGTCGACACACACGTACCGACACCCAGCACACACACAGGGAATGCTCTGATAGAGGACAGGACCCACTTAGCCCCTTGGGGAGACAGAGGGAGAGTTTGCCAGCACACACCAGAGCGCTATATATGTATAGGGACAACCTTACAATAAGTGTCTATCCCTTATAGCTGCTTATATCTGTTATTTTGCCAAATAAGTGCCCCCCTCTCTTTTTTACCCTGTTTCTGTAGTTGCAGGATGCAGGGGAGATTCTGGGAGCCTTCCTACCAGCGGAGCTGTGTGGGAAAAATGGCGCTGTGTGCTGAGGAGATAGGCCCCGCCCCCTTCACGGCGGGCTCTTCTCCCGCTTTTTTCTGGAAAACTGGCAGGGGTTAAATACATCCATATAGCCCAGGAGCTATATGTGATGTATTTTTTGCCAAATAAGGTAAATTCATTGCTTCCCAGGGCGCCCCCCCCCAGCACCCTGCACCCTCAGTGACCGGAGTGTGAAGTGTGCTGAGAGCAATGGCGCACAGCTGCAGTGCTGTGCGCTACCTTATGAAGACAGGAAAGTCTTCTGCCGCCGATTTATGGACCTCTTCTTGCTTCAGCATCTGTAAGGGGGCCGGCGGCGCGGCTCCGGGACCCATCCATGGCTGGGCCTGTGATCGTCCCTCTGGAGCTAATGTCCAGTAGCCTAAGAAGCCCAATCCACTCTGCACGCAGGTGAGTTCGCTTCTTCTCCCCTTAGTCCCTCGATGCAGTGAGCCTGTTGCCAGCAGGTCTCACTGAAAATAACAAACCTAAACTAAAACTTTCACTAAGAAGCTCAGGAGAGCCACCTAGTGTGCACCCTTCTCGTTCGGGCACAAAATCTTAACTGAGGCTTGGAGGAGGGTCATAGGGGGAGGAGCCAGTGCACACCAGCTAGTCCTAAAGCTTTTACTTTGTGCCCAGTCTCCTGCGGAGCCGCTATTCCCCATGGTCCTTTCGGAGTCCCCAGCATCCACTAGGACGTTAAAGAAAATGCCCTTTTATGTCCATCACTTCTTTGTATTTTTATGTCATGTATATGTTTAATACCAGTGTTTATTCCATCTTTATATTTTACTACCAAGCCGTATATAGAATATGCCCCTGATACACTAGCACGGTTCTTCCTGCCTTTCCTGTAACTACCGCTCTGGAGCCTGGAGGTGGGCACCCATCTCAGACAGATGCTGGTAGCACCTAGCTGGGGTCACCTTCTGTTCCAATCATTCCACACTGGGCATTGCACCACCGTACCCCCTACATTATCACCGGCGCCATCACACCGTCACCACAGCGAGCCACCCTCTGTGAGACCATGTGACTGGTGACATCAGTAATGCTCTAGGCACTGAGAACACTGATCAGTATGTAGCACTGTATGAGGGATGTGAGATGAGACCACGTACAATGCATACAGCAGAGACAGACTCCACCATACCTTAGTGATGGACTTCACCCATTCTCTGGCCTCCTCCGGGGTTTCTGCAGCAAACAGATACAGCCTCTCAGACTTCGTGTAAATCTCAAAGGTGCATTCATACCTGCGGAGAGAGAGGGTCAGACGTTGCGTCCGTGCTAGATAATAACTGTACAAAGGACGCAGTCACTCGCTGCTCTACAGACCTCTTATGTTCTCACTGAGGAACGGAACTCACTGAGGAAGCCACAAGTGGTGAAACGCGTTTGTTTTATGTGCAGGATAAGAATGTATTATTTACCCGCTACTGATGCCTTACACTTTTCTATGCACTATCGTCATATTCACCACATTATATAATTATTAACCTACTAATATTATTCTACCTATTATATCAACTGAAGGAACCGTTGATGGAACCGGCAGAGAGGAGATGGTGGTAATCATCCTCAATATCCCAGGAGGAGACAATCTCTCCTGTTCCATGTATGTCCCCACCCAATGCAGCAATGTGCAGGGTCCTCACCAAGGTGCTTCAGGTCCACAATAGTGACTGTGGGCCACACAAAGGTGGCGTATCTCCTCGTGCAGTGATGGCGGTATATGGTGCCACCACCCCATGCAAAACTAGAGCGCACAGCTCTCTGGAAGGCTTCGAGGGGAATGTCACCAAAGAAACCTGTCTGGGAGTAACTCTGCAGACAGGGAAAAGACGTAGAGAACATGTGCACCAACACTGATGTGGCTGGTGTCCTGGCTGTAGTGGAATGCCGGAGCGCATACACCATCTCCTGGGAGCAGACGGAAATATGACGCAGACTGCAGGCTATCGCACCATTCAGGTAGTATGACACAGCCGGCAGGCTATCGCACCATGCAGGTAGTATGACACAGACAGCAGGCTATCGCACCATTCAGGTAGTATGACACAGACTGCAGGCTATCGCACCATGCAGGTAGTATGACACAGACAGCAGGCTATCGCACCATGCAGGTAGTATGACACAGCCGGCAGGCTATCGCACCATCCAGGTAGTATGACACAGACAGCAGGCTATCGCACCATCCAGGTAGTATGACACAGACTGCAGGCTATCGCACCATCCAGGTAGTATGAAACAGACAGCAGGCTATCGCACCATCCAGGTAGTATGAAACAGACAGCAGGCTAACGCACCATCCAGGTAGTATGAAACAGACAGCAGGCTATCGCACCATCTAGGTAGTATGACACAGACTGCAGGCTATCGCACCATCCAGGTAGTATGACACAGACAGCAGGCTATCGCACCATCCAGGTAGTATGACACACACAGCAGGCTATCGCACCATCCTGGTAGTATGACACAGACAGCAGGCTATCGCACCATCCAGGTAGTATGAAACAGACAGCAGGCTATCGCACCATCTAGGTAGTATGACACAGACTGCAGGCTATCGCACCATCCTGGTAGTATGACACAGACAGCAGGCTATCGCACCATCCAGGTAGTATTACACACACAGCAGGCTATCGCACCATCCTGGTAGTATGACACAGACAGCAGGCTATCGCACCATCCTGGTAGTATGACACAGACAGCAGGCTATCGCACCATCCAGGTAGTATGAAACAGACAGCAGGCTATCGCACCATCCAGGTAGTATGAAACAGACAGCAGGCTATCGCACCATCCAGGTAGTATGACACACACAGCAGGCTATCGCACCATCCTGGTAGTATGACACAGACAGCAGGCTATCGCACCATCCTGGTAGTATGACACAGACAGCAGGCTATCGCACCATCCAGGTAGTATGACACAGACAGCAGGCTATCGCACCATCCAGGTAGTATGACACACACAGCAGGCTATCGCACCATCCTGGTAGTATGACACAGACAGCAGGCTATCGCACCATCCTGGTAGTATGACACAGACAGCAGGCTATCGCACCATCCAGGTAGTATGACACAGACAGCAGGCTATCGCACCATCCAGGTAGTATGACACACACAGCAGGCTATCGCACCATCCTGGTAGTATGACACAGACAGCAGGCATTCGCACCATCCTGGAAGTATGACACAGACAGCAGGCTATCGCACCATCCAGGTAGTATGACACACACAGCAGGCTATCGCACCATACTGGTAGTATGACACAGACAGCAGGCTATCGCACCATCCTGGTAGTATGACACACACAGCAGGCTATCGCACCATCCTGGTAGTATGACACAGACAGCAGGCTATTGCACCATCCAGGTAGTATGACACAGACAGCAGGCTATCGCACCATTCTGGTAGTATGACACAGACTGCAGGCTATCGCACCATCCAGGTAGTATGACACACACAGCAGGCTATCGCACCATTCAGGTAGTATGACACAGCCGGCAGGCTATCGCACCATGAGGTAGTATGACACAGACTGCAGGCTATCGCACCATCCAGGTAGTATGAAACAGACAGCAGGCTATCACACCATCCAGGTAGTATGACACAGACAGCAGGCTATCGCACCATCCAGGTAGTATGACACACACAGCAGGCTATCACACCATTCAGGTAGTATGACACAGCCGGCAGGCTATCGCACCATGAGGTAGTATGACACAGACTGCAGGCTATCGCACCATCCAGGTAGTATGAAACAGACAGCAGGCTATCGCACCATCTAGGTAGTATGACACAGACTGCAGGCTATCGCACCATCCAGGTAGTATGACACAGACAGCAGGCTATCGCACCATCCAGGTAGTATGACATAGACAGCAGGCTATCGCACCATCCGGGTAGTATGACACAGACAGCAGGCTATCGCACCATCCAGGTAGTATGAAACAGACAGCAGGCTATCGCACCATCCAGGTAGTGTGACACAGACAGCAGGCTATCGCACCATCCAGGTAGTATGACACAGAGAGCAGGCTATTGCACCATGCAGGTAGTATGACACACACAGCAGGCTATCGCACCATCCTGGTAGTATGTCACAGACAGCAGGCTATCGCACCATCCAGGTAGTATGACACAGACAGCAGGCTATCGCACCATCCTGGTAGTATGACACAGACAGCAGGCTATCGCACCATCCTGGTAGTATGTCACAGACAGCAGGCTATCACACCATCCAGGTAGTATGACATAGACAGCAGGCTATCGCACCATCCGGGTAGTATGACACAGACAGCAGGCTATCACACCATCCAGGTAGTATGACACAGACAGCAGGCTATCACACCATCCAGGTAGTATGACACAGACAGCAGGCTATCGCACCATCCTGGTAGTATGACACAGACAGCAGGCTATCGCACCATCCAGGTAGTATGACATAGACAGCAGGCTATCGCACCATCCGTGTAGTATGACACAGACAGCAGGCTATCGCACCATCCAGGTAGTATGACACAGACAGCAGGCTATCGCACCATGCAGGTAGTATGACACAGGCAGCAGACTATCGCACCATCCAGGTAGTATGACACAGACAGCAGGCTATCGCACCATGCAGGTAGTATGACACAGGCAGCAGACTATCGCACCATCCAGGTAGTATGACACAGGCAGCAGACTATCGCACCATCCTGGTAGTATGACACAGACAGCAGGCTATCGCACCATCCAGGTAGTATGACATAGACAGCAGGCTATCGCACCATCCGTGTAGTATGACACAGACAGCAGGCTATCGCACCATCCAGGTAGTATGACACAGACAGCAGGCTATCACACCATCCAGGTAGTATGACACAGACAGCAGGCTATCGCACCATCCAGGTAGTATGACACAGACAGCAGGCTATCGCACCATCCAGGTAGTATGACACACACAGCAGGCTAGCGCACCATCCTGGTAGTATGTCACAGACAGCAGGCTATCGCACCATCCAGGTAGTATGACACAGACAGCAGGCTATCGCACCATCCAGGTAGTATGACACAGACAGCAGGCTATCGCACCATCCTGGTAGTATGTCACAGACAGCAGGCTATTGCACCATCCAGGTAGTATGAAACAGACAGCAGGCTATCGCACCATCCAGGTAGTATGACACAGACAGCAGGCTATCGCACCATCCAGGTAGTATGACACAGACAGCAGGCTATCGCACCATCCAGGTAGTATGACACAGACAGCAGGCTATCGCACCATCCAGGTAGTATGACACAGACAGCAGGCTATCGCACCATCCAGGTAGTATGACACACACAGCAGGCTAGCGCACCATCCTGGTAGTATGTCACAGACAGCAGGCTATCGCACCATCCAGGTAGTATGACACAGACAGCAGGCTATCGCACCATCCAGGTAGTATGACACAGACAGCAGGCTATCGCACCATCCTGGTAGTATGTCACAGACAGCAGGCTATCGCACCATCCAGGTAGTATGACACAGACAGCAGGCTATCGCACCATCCAGGTAGTATGACACAGACAGCAGGCTATCGCACCATCCAGGTAGTATGACACAGACAGCAGGCTATCGCACCATCCAGGTAGTATGACACAGACAGCAGGCTATCGCACCATCCGGGTAGTATGACACAGACAGCAGGCTATCGCACCATCCAGGTAGTATGACACAGACAGCAGGCTATCGCACCATCCTGGTAGTATGACACAGACAGCAGGCTATCGCACCATCCAGGTAGTATGACAGACAGCAGGCTATCGCACCATCCGTGTAGTATGACACAGACAGCAGGCTATCGCACCATCCAGGTAGTATGACACAGACAGCAGGCTATCGCACCATGCAGGTAGTATGACACAGGCAGCAGACTATCGCACCATCCAGGTAGTATGACACAGACAGCAGGCTATCGCACCATCCTGGTAGTATGACACAGACAGCAGGCTATCGCACCATCCAGGTAGTATGACAGACAGCAGGCTATCGCACCATCCGTGTAGTATGACACAGACAGCAGGCTATCGCACCATCCAGGTAGTATGACACAGACAGCAGGCTATCGCACCATGCAGGTAGTATGACACAGGCAGCAGACTATCGCACCATCCAGGTAGTATGACACAGACAGCAGGCTATCGCACCATCCAGGTAGTATGACACAGACAGCAGGCTATCGCACCATCCTGGTAGTATGTCACAGAGAGCAGGCTATCGCACCATCCAGGTAGTATGACACAGACAGCAGGCTATCGCACCATCCAGGTAGTATGACACAGACAGCAGGCTATCGCACCATGCAGGTAGTATGACACAGACAGCAGGCTATCGCACCATCCAGGTAGTATACATACAGTATGCACAATCTTCTATCCCCCCATCGCCTATCTGCACCTTATTACACAAAGCATCATGTATTACATTCTCACCCATGGGTGTCCGGAGGGATGACCGCTACACATACAATCTCCTCCATCCGGATCTCGCCGTTAGGGGCGGAGCTGTGGTTGTTTTCATAGTAACTGAGGGTCCCGTCATTGAGAACACACCACCGCCGGCTAAACTCTGCAACACAAACACAAAGGGTGACACAAAGGCCAAAAGGATGATATACAAATGAATACAAGAAAACACACAACACATATGTGTGATACAGAACAACACTGCGCAGCACAGGGTAATACAAAATGCTCCACAATCCTCTGTAACAAAGGGTCATACAAAACACACCACAATGCTACATTCTGTAAGTGCTGACAGGTCAGAGACATATAACGGTGGTGCCCGGACTGGACAAGTGTCAAACGTCACACACCCTAATGACTGACCGGCTGGTTCATGTGTGTACATACATCCCGCACCCTCCGCGTCACCCTGACTTACCTAATAAACAGGTACATGGCCATTTACATTAGTCATCTGTTTATTGTGGAATCAGCAGAGATATTAATCCGGGAAATGCTCTGTACTGCGACTCCCCCAACCTGGGGGTGTCACCAATAACCTAACGAGCGGATCTTCCTGCTCCGCTCCCCGTAGGATGAATGAATAAGAAGTTCCGCTGAGAGTCACCTAGGGCCCCTGTGTGGACACTTTTTGGAACCCCCTATCCTGTGCAAAGACCGGAGCTCTGCAGTCAGCCCAGGTGGGGAGTGACACAGTGAATCAATAGGAAACTATTGGTATATGCAGTACTTTTCCATCACCCAACACAGCTGGTGAGGGGCTCTACGCACCCCTTATTCTCACAGGGCCCCATGAGCACGTCGGTTCTGGATAATATATACCCAATACCTGCTTTCAATGAGTGCTGTTTCTCAGGTTCCCGTTGTGTCTGGAGCCTTCATCAGTGGACAAGCTTACGCGTTTGCTGTCCTGGCCTGTGATGTGGTCTCTGGTTTCTTCTTATCCTCTGAGGCTCCCAGGCCCGTGTGCTCTTCTTCACCACCTTCCTCAATACTTCCTTATAGACCTCTTACCGTACGATGGCGAAGGTTCATCTGCCTTCCTGGCGTTGTTTCTGCGCTTGCTTAACAATTTTGCTTCCTTTCTGGTCTTTTATAGGGTCAGACCGGCCCCTATGTTGCTAATAGAAGCTGGGACTTGGTTTTGTCTCCACAAGTGCTCCGATAAGATCTAGGCTAGCTGAGGAACTGGAACATCTGTAGTATCTCTCCGTGTGTCTGGATGAAGGAGAGCCGACAACCTGGTTTTCCCTTTAGGAGAATCGCGTCTTAATTCCCGCAGCAAAATCAGCACAGTCTGACCATGTTATATTCTCCCCCCTTAGCGTTATATAGTCATGCAGTGGTCTCTGAAGATACAGAGCTGGACACTGAACCCACCTTCCTTGGCCTTCCTGTCGGCGACTAGCCTGGTCATGGACGAGGTCTTGTACAGGTAGCCGTTGTGAGTGATAGAGTGATGCATGACGTAATACTGCTTCTCCAGGTTAATGCCCAGATCCAGGCGCGGGATTTCTGATGAGAGATAACAGAATGTTACATCGAGAGGCGAAGTACACAGTATCCCAGCCTGGGGTCTCTATTACACGTCCCACCAGCCTGCTTTTGCTTTATTACATTATTGACACTTTAAATCTACAGTCTAAATCACATGTGGGCCTGTGTTACATATCTGAAGAAGCGGGAGGCGAAACGCGTTATACAGGTGGAAACTGGAATTGTACATGTTCTGTATGGACTGTTTTGCTGACAATTTTTGTTTTCAAATATTTTTTTTTTTTAAACTAAACCTTCTAACGTTGGAGCAACCATTCTTATCTGAAAAGAAGAGTGCACAACTAAGGACCCTTACTGTAAAGGGACATTTTGGATCTCTAGTCCATTTGTAAACTATCCTGAGTGTCTTACTAACAGCGGCCGTATTACAACACCTGAGCGAAGCATTACTGATTGGGTCTGATACATTACTACAACTCCAAACCCCCCCCCCACACACACACACACACACACATGCCAGCGTGCGATAGATTGTACGGTACTTTTTCACCATATGATCTACCTCCACAATATGTACCTCCACAATTACCGGCGGCCGGGATCGACTGATCATATGTGCAGCGGCGGCCGGGATCGACTGATCATATGTGCAGCGGTGGCCGGGATCGACTGGTCATATGTGCAGCGGCGGCCAGGATCGACTCATCATATGTGCAGCACATATGATCGGTGGATGAAATGTATGACCCGTGTGGCAGCGCATTGCATCGTATTCGTACAATGTAGATGCGATGGGTCGAATGACGGGTATATTCGTACAAGATATCGACCTAGTCTTTAGGACATTTTTTTTTTTATTAATTGAAATTGTTTTATATGAATGTTGTACTATACCAGATGTTTGTATAAAAATTCATGTTACTTTTATCTTAGCATGCAATTTCCCTTTATGTTTCCTTTGCATTTCCTTTGCGTTTTATCTGTTATCATTAGGCGAAAGGGCCACTAGTAAAGGCGTACAGCAGCAGTACCACCTTCCACCACAAGATGGCAGCACCTCACCACAGCATCCTGTCCCCTAGTGCACAATGGATACTTTGTGGCAGTGGTCACAAGGTCTGACGCTCGAACTCTCTCTGCCCTCTGCATGACACAATCACTAGCTGTGGTATTGTGTAATTACAGCTGAAGGGGCAAGTGTAGGGGGTGTGGAAGTCCTGACTGACATCATCCCTACCCCACCGCCCGCTATGACGTGCGCAAGGGCCAAGGCCGTGATGATGCGATCGGGATCCGGTCTGAAGATCGACAGTATCTAGGTCGACAATGTTTAGGTCGACCACTATAGGTCGACAGTCACTAGGTCGACATGGATGGAAGGTCGACAGGGTTCCTAGGTCGACATGTGCTAGGTCGACAGGTCTAAAGGTCGACATGAGTTTTTCACATTTTTTTCTTTTTTTGAATTTTTTCATACTTAACGATCCACGTGGACTACGATTGGAACGGTAAAGTGTGCCGAGCGAAGCGGTAGCGGAGCGAAGGCACCATGCCCGAAGCATGGCTAACGAAGCGAGCCATGCGAGGGGACGCGGTGCACTAATTTGGGATCCCGGTCACTCTACGAAGAAAACGACACAAAAAACACAAAAAAAAACTAATATCGACCTTTAGACCTGTCGACCTAGCACATGTCGACCTAGAAACCCTGTCGACCTTCCATCCATGTCGACCTAGTGACTGTCGACCTATAGTGGTCGACCTAAACATTGTCGTCCTAGATACTGTCGATTTGATGAACCACACCCGATGCGATCACCTCATCGAGCTCTGCCCCTGCCCACTTCACTGGGTAAGTGGCTGGGGTGCGGGAAGGTGACCCCAAAATTTGGGAGTCTACCGGACAAGCTTAGGGATAGCCGTACCTGACAAATTTTGCAGCCACGGCATCTATTCATTGATTACTCGCTGCAAAGGCTCCCTCAACCCCAAGGGTGGGACAGCGGGACTGTGTCCAAGTAGCGGGACTGTGCCACTGAAATCGGGACACTTTCTAGTACAGGCAGAAGATTAGGGTGTGTCCGTTAAATGCTAAAGCGGCAGAACGCAAGAAAAACGCCAATAGGCCCAAAAATACTAAAAGTGTATACCCTCAGTGAGACAGACAGGAGATACAGCGTGTATAAAACACTGAACGGCGTACTGGTTAGCATTACGGAGGCCAATACCGGGATGGTTGGAAGAGTGACCTGATGTGAAATGTCGCCAGCTGAGCGCAGAGTGACGTGATGTCAGAGGTCACGTTGTGCAGCCCGACATCAGCCATGCCAGCCGTGCGCGCCCGCACCACGCTTAAGCAGAAGAGGACTGTCTGCTGCGGCCATGGTGCACGGCGTCTGTCAGCCAGCGCGGTGACAGTGACAGGTACTACATAAGACCCACTGCCTGTATATAGTAATTAGCCAGTGTGCAGTAATATGTGAAACAGAGCAGCCTGCGCAAGAACACGCCATCCAACACGTCTCACAGAGGGAGCCCAGGGAGCTGCGGAGAGGAGGAAAGCCTGACTTCTGACCAGGACTTGGGGGATGCGCCATAAGGACATATTTTCATTGGCCGGCCCAATCCCGAGGATCCCGGTATTGAGCATTTTTCAATTCAGAATCCCGGAATTGAAAGAATGCCCTGGGATAGGCCTCCCTAGTTAGCAGTACTGCCGCACAGCACTGAGGTCTTGGGTTTGATTCCCACCACGGCCCTACCTGAGTTTGTACATTCTTCCTCATGCCTCATCGGTTTCCTCCCACAGTCCAAATATACTGTACTGGAAGGCTAATCGCCTCCCAACAAACGTTAACCCTACTGTGTATGTGTGCGCTGTAGGGAATAGAGGGCCGGACTCCTGGTTTGTAAGTAAAGCAAAAACGCAAGCAACTGGGCAATACCTCGTTGCACTGCAGGTGGGGCAGATGTAACAGAGAGTTAGATTTGGGTGAGGGGTGTTCAAACTGAAATCTAAGCTGCAGTGTAGAAATAAAGCTGTGTAACATGTGTGAGCTACATGCAGAAGCAGCCAGTATTTACCCTGCACAGAAAACATATACAGTACATGTATTTGCTCCCCTTGCATGGCAACGTGGTTTGTTCCAGACACAAAGTTACTTGCTTATTTTGCTTTACTTACAAACATGAATCAGTTGCATAGAGTGTAAGCTCTACTGGTGTAGGGACTGATGTGAATGTTCCAATATTCTCTGTAAAGCGCTGCGGAATATGTGTGCGCTATATAAATAACTGGTAGTAAAAATGCATCCACACCTCCAGCATTATATTTATTATGCATAGTGTGTATGTGTATAATATGCGATCGATCTGCAGACGGCCTAGTGACAGCAGCTCAGTGCAGAAGGGGTTAAACTGTGTGTGATGCAGAGTGTGAGTCAGACACAGGCGTATTTCTGGCACTGTGTTCCCTCACCCCCACACTTGGGGTCTGCAGGAAACGGCTATTACTAGTTACGCTGGAATATTACACAAGAACGCATATGTGGGACATGATTCCAGGAGTGTTCACCGATAGCTAAGACAGGGATTTATCTGTAGTTCTGCGTCCGCAGCACCGGTGTCCTCTTACACCGCGGCTGCCAAATACTCCTGTCATTAGCTACATAATCTCTATTTTATGGATAAAGAGTAGAAATGGGAAATATATACATGCTTCCTAGCCAGTGAATGTACAGCAATAACCAACCAGCAAAGGTGGATTCAGGTCACACACAAGTCTCCGGTTCCACCCTTCCCAGACTATTGACCCAGCTCCAGGTCCTTCCAGGGCAGGTACCAAACCCAACACAGCTGGAAGACCGCCACTGCCTCCTAGGGGGGAAGGGGGGGGGGGGTCTGACACCTCCATCCCCCTGCACAGGTATAACACTATACAGGTGTGGGGGGGTCTGCTTCCTGCCCCTACTAAACTTCCTACTCCATACATGGACTCGCAACAGACACTAACGAACTCGGGGGTCCATTTATCAAAGAGTGTTAAAGCTTGTTGTGAATGATAATTGGTGCCTCAGCCAAATCAGCTCACAACTGTCATTTTTCAGACACATGACAGTTGTGAGCTGATTGGCTGGAGAACCATTTATCATACGCAAAGAGTTGTATCATTCACGACGAGTTTTATCACTTATTGATAAATGAGTCAGGTTTGGAATCATGTGGTAGCCCATTCCTTTCCTTATATGATCGTGTGACACCAGCATTGAAGATCAGATGCCATAAGTTATGTCTCCGATAGAACGTCGCCCATAAAGCAAATTACTAAGTCGGCCCCATGGAGACACATCCGACAGGAGACAAACTGCCGACATGTGCCCACAGGCAGGAAACACAAATGTGACAAGTGCTCAAATCACAGCAACCAAACCTGACATTAGCCGCAATCAGCCCAGTATCGCACAGTGCGATGATGAATAATGATCCTATGGAACCAGTGAGGAACTGGATCAGCACTGAGATTGCTGGTAAGGGCCAGCAGAAGAGGACTTCCAGTCATCTGTGTGTGGGTCATCTCCCCGCCACGCTGACAGGCCCCCACAACACAGGAACCGCTCTGACCCATGACAGTGGCCAAACTGCACAAGACCCGGTCTCTGGGGACATGGGCTCAGAAGATGCGTCTCCTGCATCCGGGAATGCTCCCAACAGAGTGCGACCGCACACAGGGGGAGGTGCATCAAAGCTGGCAGAGAGATAATGTGGAGACAGATAAAGTACCAACCAATCCGCTTCTGTCATGTTCAGAACAAAACCTGGTTAAATCCTGATTAGTTGGTACTTTCTCTCCCCACTTTATCCCTCTCCAAGATTTGATAAATCTTCCCCACAGGCTGGAAGCATCTACAAACATAATCCACAAGGACAGTGGCGTAAGTGTGTCCCAGTTGCCTGGAAGCAAGATAAATATTGATTCACCCCATATATTTATAAAAATATATGTATATATATATATATATATATATATATTTATTCGTGTGTGTGTGTGTGTGTGTGTGTGTGTGTGTATTTTAAATCACACATTTCTTAGCAGTCATACCCAGGATTAAAACCCATGACCTGTTATACTGAAGGAAGACACCTTACTGATAGAGCAATTTGTTCCTGCACTGCAAGATGGCAGATTCTAACTACATGAACTACAGTATATGAAGCTGTTACATAGAATTGTCAGTTCAAAACCATTGCAAGTAGGCAGATCCATGTAGTGTACAGCCACACACTACATAGATCTGCTCAGTCACTCACAATGCTGATTATTTCTCTGACAATTATTTCACAAGTGCCATACACAGGATTAGAACCCACAACCCATTACACTGGAAACATGCACCTTACTGATGGAGCTATTTGCTTATGTATAGGAATCCTGAGAATTCTAACTGTATGCAAATAGCTGCATCAGTAAGGTGCCTGCTTCCAGTGTAACAGGTCGAGGGTTCGAATCCTGGGTATGACAGATGTAAAATGTGTATCTATAATAAAGAGGGTGTAACTTGTAAGGTGTAGGGAGGAAGAGAGCGACGGCTGTCAATTAACTTAATTGAATGGACTCGCTCAACAAACGGAACGGGAGGATGCCTCCCCCCCTACAGAACAGGAGCCTGGCAGCAGCCGACTCCGTTGACTCCCACAGTTACACCTCTGCACAAGGATCTGATTATCATTGGGCGTCTGACAGGGCCGCAGACGTGCACTCAGTCACTCCAGAAATGTAAAATATATCAAGATCTGGGAGGATAATATAACCGTAACCCACCCACATATACTCCTGAAGGTTATTCGTAGCCTATATAAAGGGGCCTACTGTATATTCTTGGTTAATTGGTCACTAAGTAAAGTTCAGGCTAATTAAACCTGCAGATACTGTATAGTAAATGTCTTGTGTGCTCACAAGAATGTCAGCAGCAGGATCCCAACGATGAAAATGCCGCCAATCTAAGTATTCTATGGCTAACCTTACCCCAATCCTACCCCCCCCTCCCACAGCCTAACCCTATCCCCCCTCCCACAGCCTAACCTCCTCCACTCCCACAGCCTAACCCTAACTCCCTCCTCCCACAGCCTAACCCTAACTCCCCCCTCCCACAGCCTAACCCTAACTCCCCCCTCCCACAGCCTAACCCTAACCTCCTCCCCTCCCACAGCCTAACCCTAACTACCCCCCTTCCACAGCCTAACACTAACTCCCTCCCCTACCACAGCCTAACCCTATCCCCCCTCCCACAGCCTAACCCCCTCCACTCCCACAGCCTAACCCTAACTCCCCCTCCCACAGCCTAACCCTATCCCCCTTCCCACAGCCTAACCCCCTCCACTCCCACAGCCTAACCCTAACTCCCCCCTCCCACAGCCTAACCCTATCTCCCCCTCCCACAGCCTAAACCTAACTCCCCCCCTCCCACAGCCTAACACTAACTCCCTCTCCCACAGCCTACCCCTAACTCCCCCCTCCCACAGCCTAAACCTAACTCCCCCTCCCACAGCCTAAACCTAACTCCCCCCCTCCCACAGCCTAACACTAACTCCCTCTCCCATAGCCTACCCCTAACTCCCCCCTCCCACAGCCTAAACCTAACTCCCCCCCCTCCCACAGCCTAACCCTAACTCCCCCCTCCCACAGCCTAACCCTATCTCCCCCTCCCACAGCCTAAACCTAACTCCCCCCCTCCCACAGCCTAACACTAACTCCCTCTCCCACAGCCTACCCCTAACTCCCCCCTCCCACAGCCTAAACCTAACTCCCCCCCTCCCACAGCCTAACACTAACTCCCTCTCCCACAGCCTACCCCTAACTCCCCCCTCCCACAGCCTAAACCTAACTCCCCCACTCCCACAGCCTAACACTAACTCCCTCTCCCACAGCCTAACACTAACTCCCTCTCCCACAGCCTAAACCTAACTCCCCCCCCTCCCACAGCCTAACCTAACTCCCCCCCTCCCACACCCTAACCTCCTCCCCTCCCACAGCCTAACCCTAACTACCCCCCTTCCACAGCCTAACACTAACTCCCTCCCCTACCACAGTCTAACCTTAACTCCCCCCTCCCACAGCCTAACCCTAACTCCCTCCCCTACCACAGCCTAACCCTAACTCCCCCCTCCCACAGCCTAACCCTAACTCCCTCCCCTACCACAGCCTACCCCTAACTCCCCCCTCCCACAGCCTAACCCTAACTCCCTCCCCTACCACAGCCTACCCCTAACTCCCCCCCTCCCACAGCCTAACCTAACCCCCCCCCCTCCCACAGCCTAACCTTAACTCCCCCCCTCCCACACCCTAACCTCCTCCCCTCCCACAGCCTAACCCTAACTACCCCCCTTCCACAGCCTAACACTAACTCCCTCCCCTACCACAGCCTAACCCTAACTCCCCCCTCCCACAGCCTAACCCTAACTCCCTCCCCTACCACAGCCTACCCCTAACTCCCCCCTCCCACAGCCTAACCCTAACTCCCTCCCCTACCACAGCCTAACCTTAACTCCCTCCCCTCCCACACCCTAACTCCCTCCCCTCCCACAGCCTAACCCTAACTCCCTCCCCTCCCACATCCTAACCCTAACTCCCCCCCACAGCCTAACCCTAACTCCCCCACTCCGCAGCCTAACCCTAACTCCCCCCTCCCACAGCCTAACCCTAACTCCCTCCCCTACCACAGCCTAACCTTAACTCCCTCCCCTCCCACAGCCTAACCCTAACTCCCTCCCCTACCACAGCCTAACCTTAACTCCCTCCCCTCCCACAGCCTAACCATAACTCCCTCCCCTCCCACATCCTAACCCTAACTCCCCCCCACAGCCTAACCCTAACTCCCCCACTCCGCAGCCTAACCCTAACTCCCCCTCCCACAGCCTAACCATAACTCCCTCCCCTCCCACATCCTAACCCTAACTCCCTCCCCTCCCACAGCCTAACCCTAAATCCCTCACCTCCCCACAGCCTAACCCCAACTGCCCCTCCCACAGCCTAACCCTAATTCCCCCTCCCACAGCCTAACCCTAACTCCCTCCCTTCCCACAGCCTAACCTTAACTCACTCCCTCCCACACTCTAACACCCCCCCTCCCACAGCCTAACCCTAAAAACCCCCCTTCCACAGCCTAACCCTAACTGCCTCCACTACCACAGCCTAATCCTAATCCCCCCTCCCACAGCCTAACGCTAACTCCCACCCCTACCACAGCCTAACCCTAACTCCCCCCCTCCCACAGCTTAACCCTAACCACTCCCTTTCCACAGCCTAACCCTAACTCCCCCCCCCACACAGCCTAACCCTAACTCCCCCCCCCACACAGCCTAACCCTAACTCCCCCCCCCCCCATCACCAGCCTAACTTTAACTGTCCCCTTCACCAGCCTAACCCTGACTGTCGCCTTCACCAGCCTAACCCTGACTGTCCCCTTCACCAGCCTAACCCTAACTGTCCCCTTCACCAACCTAACCCTGACTGTCCCCTTCACCAGCCTAACCCTAACTGTCCCCTTCACCAGCCTAACCCTGACTGTCCCCTTCACCAGCCTAACCGTGACTGTCCCCTTCACCAGCCTAACCCTAACTGTCCCCTTCACCAGCCTAACCCTGACTGTCCCCTTCACCAGCCTAACCCTGACTGTCCCCTTCACCAGCCTAACCATAACTGTCCCCTTCACCAGCCTAACCCTGACTGTCCCCTTCACCAGCCTAACCCTGACTGTCCCCTTCACCAGCCTAACCCTGACTGTCCCCTTCACCAGCCTTACCCTAACTCTCCCCTTCACCAGCCCAACCCTGACTGTCCCCTTCACCAGCCTAACCCTGACTGTCCCCTTCACCAGCCTAACCCTAACTGTCCCCTTCACCAGCCTAACCCTGACTGTCCCCTTCACCAGCCTAACCCTAACTGTCCCCTTCACCAGCCTAACCCTAACCGTCCCCTTCACCAGCCTAACCATAACCGTCCCCTTCACCAGCCTAACCCTAACTGTCCCCTTCCACAGCCTAACCCTAACCGTCCCCTTCACCAGCCTAACCATAACCGTCCCCTTCACCAGCCTAACCCTAACTGTTCCCTTCCACAGCCTAACCCTAACCGTCCCCTTCTCCAGCCTAACCCTAACAGTCCCCTTCCGCAGCCTAACCCTAACCGTCCTCTTCACCAACCTAACCCTAACCGTCCCCTTCTCCAGCCTAACCTTAACAGTCCCCTTCCGCAGCCTAACCCTAACCGTCCTCTTCACCAACCTAACCCTGAATGTCCCCTTCACCAGCCTAACCCTAACTGTCCCCTTCCGCAGCCTAACCCTGACTGTCCCCTACACCAGCCTAACCCCGACTGTCCCCTTCACCAGCCTAACCCCGACTGTCCCCTTCACCAGCCTAACCCCGACTGTCCCCTTCACCAGCCTAACCCCGACTGTCCCCTTCACCAGCCTAACCCCGACTGTCCCCTTCACCAGCCTAACCCCGAATGTCCCCTTCACCAGCCTAACCCTGACTGTCCCCTTCACCAACCTAACCCTAACTGTCCCCTTCACCAGCCTAACCATAACTGTCCCCTTCACCAACCTAACCCTAACTGTCCCCTTCACCAGCCTAACCCTAACTGTCCCCTTCACCAGCCTAACCCAAACTGTCCCCTTCACCAACTTAACCCTAACTGTTCCCTTCACCAGCCTAACCATAACTGTCCCCTTCACCAGCCTAACCATAACTGTCCCCTTCACCAGCCTAACCCCAACTGTCCCCTTCACCAGCCTAACCCCGACTGTCCCCTTCACCAGCCTAAACCTGACTGTCCCCTTCACCAGCCTAACCCCGACTGTCCCCTTCACCAGCCTAACCTCGACTGTCCCCTTCACCAGCCTAACCCTAACTGTTCCCTTCACCAGCCTAACCCTAACTGTCCCTTTCACCAGCCTAACCTCGACTGTCCCCTTCACCAGCCTAACCCTAACTGTCCCCTTCACCAACCTAACCCTAACTGTCCCTTTCACCAGCCTAACCCTAGAAAGTGATGTGTGGTAAGGTGAGGCAGAGGCACATCACACAGACACTGCCAGATCACTGTGCGGTCAGGGTACACAGACACTGCCAGATCACCGTGCGGTCAGGGTACACGCAGACACTGCCAGATCACTGTGCGGTCAGGGTACAAGCAGACACTGCCAGATCACTGTGCGGTCAGGGTACACGCAGACACTGCCAGATCACTGTGCGGTCAGGGTACACGCAGACACTGCCAGATCACAGTGCGGTCAGGGTACACGCAGACACTGCCAGATCACAGTGCGGTCAGGGTACACGCAGACACTGAGAGATCACTGTGCGGTCAGGGTACACGCAGACACTGCCAGATCACTGTGCGGTCAGGGTACACGCAGACACTGCCAGATCACTGTGCGGTCAGGGTACACGCAGACACTGCCAGATCACCGTGCGGTCAGGGTACACGCAGACACTGCCAGATCACCGTGCGGTCAGGGTACACGCAGACACTGCCAGATCACCGTGCGGTCAGGGTACACGCAGACACTGCCAGATCACCGTGCGGTCAGGGTACACGCAGACACTGCCAGATCACCGTGCGGTCAGGGTACACGCAGACACTGCCAGATCACCGTGCGGTCAGGGTACACGCAGACACTGCCAGATCACCGTGCGGTCAGGGTACACGCAGACACTGCCAGATCACCGTGCGGTCAGGGTACACGCAGACACTGCCAGATCACCGTGCGGTCAGGGTACACGCAGACACTGCCAGATCACCGTGCGGTCAGGGTACACGCAGACACTGCCAGATCACCGTGCGGTCAGGGTACACGCAGACACTGCCAGATCACCGTGCGGTCAGGGTACACGCAGACACTGCCAGATCACTGTGCGGTCAGGGTACACGCAGACACTGCCAGATTACTGTGCGGTCAGGGTACACGCAGACACTGCCAGATCACCGTGCGGTCAGGGTACACGCAGACACTGCCAGATCACTGTGCGGTCAGGGTACACGCAGACACTGAGAGATCACTGTGCGGTCAGGGTACACGCAGACACTGAGAGATCACTGTGCGGTCAGGGTACACGCAGACACTGCCAGATCACTGTGCGGTCAGGGTACACGCAGACACTGCCAGATCACTGTGCGGTCAGGGTACATAGACACTGCCAGATCACTGTGCGGTCAGGGTACACGCAGACACTGCCAGATCACTGTGCGGTCAGGGTACACGCAGACACTGCCAGATCACTGTGCGGTCAGGGTACACGCAGACACTGCCAGATCACTGTGCGGTCAGGGTACACGCAGACACTGCCAGATCACTGTGCGGTCAGGGTACACGCAGACACTGCCAGATCACTGTGCGGTCAGGGTACACGCAGACACTGCCAGATCACTGTGCGGTCAGGGTACACGCAGACACTGCCAGATCACTGTGCGGTCAGGGTACACGCAGACACTGCCAGATCACTGTGCGGTCAGGGTACACGCAGACACTGCCAGATCACTGTGCGGTCAGGGTACACGCAGACACTGCCAGATCACTGTGCGGTCAGGGTACACGCAGACACTGCCAGATCACTGTGCGGTCAGGGTACACGCAGACACTGCCAGATCACTGTGCGGTCAGGGTACACGCAGACACTGCCAGATCACTGTGCGGTCAGGGTACACGCAGACACATGCCAGATCACTGTGCGGTCAGGGTACACGCAGACACTGCCAGATCACTGTGCGGTCAGGGTACACGCAGACACTGCCAGATCACTGTGCGGTCAGGGTACACGCAGACACTGCCAGATCACTGTGCGGTCAGGGTACACGCAGACACTGCCAG